>NW_028122890.1:0-167000 GCF_965194805.1 Balaenoptera borealis
CATGGGTTCGATCCCTGGTTAGGGAACTACGATCCCACATGCCGTGTGGCACGGCCAAAAGAAAAAAAAAGATGTAAGCAAAATGAAGTTTAGGGGAGACTCAGAGACCATCTGGGCAATACCCACGTTTTCCAGGCAAGGGAAATAAAGCCCTGGAGGCGGAAGCAGAGCCCAGGACTACCGCCACCCAGTGACTGCAGGATTTCTGGGTCATCCTATCCTTCTGACTCAGAGCACCCAGAACCATTGGGGCCAAAATGGCACTAGAGGGGCTAGTGTGGTGTGCACAGAGTATAAATATGGAAAAAAATTTTTTAATATTTATTTACTTATTTATTTGGCTGCGCTGGGTCTTAATTGTGGCACGCGGGATCTTTGTTTTGGGATAATTTAGTTGTGGTATGCGGACTTCTTCGTTGGGGCATGCGGGATCTAGTTCCCTAACCAGGGACTTAACCTGGCCCCCCTGCTTTGGGAGCACGGAGTTCCACCCACTGGACCACCAGAGAAGTCCCTGAATATGGAAATTATTAATTCTAGGAATCCAGCTGCATTAGAGCCCAATTATTTGCATGATCTCAACAATGGCAGTTTCAAATATTTGGAGTTTATTAAACAATTTTCCCTCTTATAAGAAAGTCAGCAATAATGCAACCGTTCATCCTATGAACCTAAAGAAAGCAATGGACCCTGTCCCAAAATCACAATTACCCAATTTTTTTTTAACATCTTTATTGGAGTATAATTGCTTTACAATGGTGTGTTAGTTCCTGCTTTATAACAAAGTGAATCAGTTATACATATATATATGTTCCCATATCTCTTCCCTCTTGCATCTCCCTCCCTCCCACCCTCCCTATCCCACCCCTCTAGGTGGTCACAAAGCACAGAGCTGATCTACCTGTGCTATGCGGTTGCTTCCCACTAGCTATCTATTCTACGTTTCGTAGTGAATATATATCCATGCCACTCTCTCACTTTGTCACATCTTACCCTTCCCCCTCCCCATATCCTCAAGTCCATTCTCTAGTAGGTCTGTGTCTTTATTCCTGTCTTGCCACTAGGTTCTTCATGACCTTTTTTTTTCTTTTTCCTTAGATTCCATATATATGTGTTAGCATACTGTATTTGTTTTTCTCTTTCTAACTTACTTCACTCTGTATGACAGACTATAACTCCATCCACCTCACTACAAGTAACTCAATTTCGTTTCGTTTTATGGCTGAGTAATATTCCATTGTATATATGTGCCACATCTTCTTTATCCATTCATCTGATGGACACTTAGGTTGCTTCCATGTCCTGGCTATTGTAAATAGAGCTGCAATGAACATTTTGGTACATGACTCTTTTTGAGTTATGGTTTTCTCAGGGTATATGCCCAGTAGTGGGATTGCTGGGTCATATGGTAGTTCTATTTTTAGTTTTCTAAGGAAGCTCCATACTGTTCTCCATAGTGGCTGTATCAATTTACATTCCCACCAACAGTGCAAGAGGTTTCTTTTTCCTCCACACCCTCTCCAGCATTTATTGTTTCTAGATTTTTTGATGATGGCCATTCTGACCGGTGTGAGATATCTCATTGTAGTTTTGATTTGCATTTCTCTAATGATTAATGATGCTGAGCATTCTTTCATGTGTCTGTTGGCCATCTGTATATCTTCTTTGGAGAAATGTCTATTTAGGTCTTCTGCCCATTTTTGGATTGGATTGTTTGTTTTTTTGATATTGAGCTGCATGAGCTGCTTGTAAATTTTGGAGATTATTCCTTTGTCAGTTACTTCATTTGCAAATATTTTCTTCCATTCTGAGGGTTGTCTTTTCGTCTTGTTTATGGTTTCCTTTGCTGTGCAAAAGCTTTTAAGTTTCATTAGGTCCCATTTGTTTATTTGTGTTTTTATTTCCATTTCTCTAGGAGGTGGATCAAAAAGGATCTTGCTGTGATTTATGTCATAGAGTGTTCTGCCTATGTTTTCCTCTAAGAGTTTTAGAGTGTCTGTCCTTATATTTAGGTCTTTAATCCATTCTGAGTTTATTTTTGTGTATGGTGTTAGGGAGTGTTCTAATTTCATACTTTTATATATACCTGCCCAGTTTTCCCAGCACCACTTATTGAAGACGCTGTCTTTTCTCCACTGTATATTCTTGCCTCCTTTATCAAAGATAAGGCGACCATATGTGTTTGGGTTTATCTCTGGGCTTTCTCTCCTGTTCCATTGATCTATATTTTTGTTTTTGTGCCAGTACCATACTGTCTTGATTACTGTAGCTTTGTAGTATAGTCTGAAGTCAGGGAGCCTGATTCCTCCAACTCTGTTTTTCTTTCTCAAGATTGCTTTGGCTATTCGGGGTCTTTTGTGTTTCCATACAAATTGTGAAATTTTTTGTTCTAGTTCTGTGAAAAATGCCAGTGGTAGTTTGATAGGGATTGCATTGAATCTGTAGATTGCTTTGGGTAGTAGAGTCATTTGCACAATGTTGATTCTTCCATTCCAAGAACGTGTTATATCTCTCCATCTATTTGTATCATTTTTAATTTCTTTCATCAGTGTCTTATAATTTTCTGCATACCCGTCTTTTGTCTCCTTAGGTAGGTTTATTCCTAGGTATTTTATTCTTTTTGTTACAGTGGTAAATGGGAGTGTATCCTTAATTTCACTTTCAGATTTTTCATCATTAGTGTATAGGAATGTTAGAGATTTCTGTGCATTAATTTTGTATCTTGCTGCTTTACCAAATTCATTGATTAGCTCTAGTGGTTTTCTGGTAACATCTTTAAGATTCCCTATGTATAGTATCATGTCATCTGCAAACAGTGACAGCTTTACTTCTTCTTTTCCGATTTGGATTCCTTTTATTTCTTTTTCTTCTCTGATTGCTGTGGCTAAAACTTCCAAAACTATGTTGAATAATAGTGGTGAGAGTGGGCAACCTTGTCTTGCTCTTGATCTTAGTGGAAATGGTTTCAGTTTTTCACCATTGAGGATGGTGTTGGCTGTGGGTTTGTCATATATGGCCTTTATTATGTTGAGGAAAGTTCCTCCTATGCCTGCTTGCTGGAGGGTGTTTACCGTAAATGGGTGTTGAAATTTGTCGAAAGCTTTCTCTGCATCTATTGAGATGATCATATGGTTTTTCTCCTTCAGTTTCTTAATATGGTGTATCACATTGATTGATTTGCGTATATTGAAGAATCCTTGCATTCCTGGGATAAACCCCACTTGATCATGGTGTATGATCCTTTTAATGTGCTGTTGGATTCTGTTTCTTAGTATTTTGTTGAGGATTTTTGCATCTATGTTGATCAGTGATATTGGCCTGTAGTTTTCTTTCTCTGTGACATGTTTTTCTGGTTTTGGTATCAGGGTGATGATGCCCTCGTAGAATGAGTTTGGGAGTGTTCCTCCCTCTGCAATATTTTGGAAGAGTTTGAGAAGGATAGGTGTTAGCTCTTCTCTCAATGTTTGATAAAATTCTCCTCTGAAGCCATCTGGTCCTGGGCTTTTGTTTGTTGGAAGATATTTAATCACAGTCTCAATTTCAGTGCTTGTGATTGGTCTGTTTATATTTTCTATTTCTTCCTGGTTCAGTCTCGGAATGTTGTGCATTTCTAAGAATTTGTCCTTTTCCTGTATTTCTGCAGTGTCAGTTGTTACTTCTCCTTTTTCATTTATAATTCTATTGATTTGAGTCTTCTCCCTATTTTTATTGATCAGTCTGGCTAATGGTTTATCAATTTTGTTTATCTTCTCAAAGAACCAGCTTTTAGTTTGATTGATCTTTGCTATTGTTTCCTTCATTTCTTTTTCATTTATTTCTGATCTGATCTTTATGAATACTTACCTTCTGCTAACTTTGGGGTATTTTTGTTCTTCTTTCTCTAATTGCTTTAGGTGTAAGTTTAGGTTGTTCATTTAAGATGTTTCTTGTTTCTTAAGGTAGGATTGTATTGCTATAAACTTCCCTATTAGAACTGCTTTTGCTGCATCCCATAGGTTCTGGGTCGTCGTGTTTTCATTGTCATTTGTTTCTAGGTATTTTTTAATTTCCTCTTTGATTTCTTCAGTGATGCCTTGGTTATTAAGTAATGTATTGTTTAGCCTCCATGTGTTTGTATTTTTTACAGATTTTTCCTGTAATTGATATCTAGTCTCATAGTGTTGTGGTCAGAAAAGATACTTGATATGATTTCAATTTTCTTAAATTTACCAAGGCTTGATTTGTGACCCAAGATATGATCTATCCTGGAGAATGTTCCATGAGCACTTGAGAAGAGTGTGTATTCTCTTCTTTTTGGATGGAATGTCCCATAAATATCATATAAGTCCACCTTGTTTAATGTATCATTTAAAGCTTGTGTTTCCTTATTTATTTTCATTTTGGATGATTTGTCCATTGGTGAAAGTGGGGTGTTAAAGTCCCCTACTATGATTGTGTTACTTTCGATTTTCCCTTTTATGGCTGTTAGTATTTGTCTTATGGATTGAGGTGCTCCTATGTTGGGTGCATAAAGATTTACAATTGTCATATCTTCTTCTTGGATTGATCCCTTGATCATTATGTAGGGTCCTTCTTTGTCTCTTGTAATAGTCTTTATTTTAACGTCTATTTTGTCTGATATGAGAATTGCTACTCCAGCTTTCTTTGATTTCCATTTGCATGGAATATCTTTTTCCATCCTCTCACTTTCAGTCTGTATGTGTCCCTAGGTCTGAAGTGGGTCTCTTGTAGACAGCATATATATGGGTCTTGTTTTTATATCCATTCAGCCAGTCTATGTCTTTTGGTTGGAGCATTTAACCCATTTACATTTAAGGTAATTATTGATATGTATGTTCCTGTTACCATATTCTTAATTGTTTTGGGTTTTTTATTGTAGGTCTTTTCCTTCTCTTGTGTTTCCTGCCTAGAGTAGTTCCTTTAGCATTTGTTGTAAAGCTGGTTTGGTGGTGCTGAATTCTCTTACCTTTTGCTTGTCTGTATAGGTTTTAATTTCTCCATTGAATCTGAATGAGATCCTTGCTGGGTAGAGTAATCTTGGTTGTAGGTTTTTCTCCTTCATCACTTTAAATATGTTCTGCCACTCCCTTCTGACTTGCAGAGTTTCTGCTGAAAGATCAGCTGTTAATCTTATGGGGATTCCCTGTGTGTTATTTGTTGTTTTTCCCTTGCTGCTTTTAATATTTTTTCTTTGTATTTAATTTTTGATAGTTTGATTAATATGTGTCTTGGAGTGTTTCTCCTTGGATTTATCCTGTATGGGATTCTCTGTGCTTCCTGGACTTGATTAATTATTTCCTTTCCCAAATTAAGAAAATTCGCAACTATAATCTCTTCAACTATGTTCTCAGTCCCTTTCTTTTTCTCTTCTTCTTCTGGGACCCCTGTAATTCGAATGTTGGTGCGTTTAATGTTGTCCCATAGGTCTCTGAGACTGTCCTCAATTCTTTGCATTCTTTTTTCTTTATTCTGCTCTGCAGTAGTTATTTCCACTATTTAATCTTCCAGGTCACTTATCCATTCTTCTGCCTCAGTTATTCTGCTATTGATCTCTTCTAGAGAATTTTTAATTTCATTTATTGTGTTGTTCATCACTGTTTGTCTACTCTTTAGTTCTTCTAGATCTTTGTTAAACATTTCTTGTATTTTCTCTATTCTATTTCCAAGATTTTGGATCATCTTTACTAACATTATTCTGAATTCTTTTTCAGGTAGACTGCCTATTTCCTTTTCATTTGTTAGGTCTGGTGGGTTTTTGCCTTGGTCCTTCATCTGCTGTGTGTTTTTCGGTCTTCTCATTTTGCTTAACTTACTGTGTTCGCGGTCTCCTTTTCACAGGCTGCAGGTTCGTAGTTCCCGTTGTTTTTGGTGTCTGTCCCCAGTGGCTAAGGTTGGTTCAGTGGGTTGTGTAGGATTCCTGGTGGAGGGGACTAGTGCCTGTGTTCTGGTGGATGAGGCTGGATCTTGTCTTTCTGGTGGGCAGGTCCACGTCTGGTGGTGTGTTTTGGGGTGTCTATGGCCTTATTATGATTTTAGGCAGCCTCTCTGCTAATGGATGGGGTTGTGTTCCTGTCTTGCTAGTTGTTTGGCATAGGGTGTCCTGCACTGTAGCTTCCTGGTCGTTGAGTGAAGCTGGGTCTTGGCGTTGAAATGGAGATCTCTGGGAGATTTTGGCCATTTGGTATTACATGGAGCTGGGAGGTCTCTTGTGGACCAGTGTCCTGCAGTTGGCTCTCCCACCTCAGAGGCACAACCTTGACGTCTGGCTGGAGCACCAAGAGCCTTTCATCCAGATGGTGATGATCAGAAGACTCTTCTTTGTGATTCTGAGTCTGTCAGGGTATCATCAGTATGTCAGGATCTCCAAACTCCAGATCTCCACACTCCAGAGGTCCTCCTTTTCACCACATAACTCTTTTTTTTTTTTTTTTTTTTAATTTATTTATTTATTTATTTATTTATTTTTGGCTGTGTTGGGTCTTCGTTTCTGTGCGAGGGCTTTCTCTAGTTGTGGCAAGCGGGGGCCACTCCTCATCGCAGTGCGCAGGCCTTTCACTGTCGTGGCCTCTCCTGTTACGGAGCACAGGCTCCAGACGCGCAGGCTCAGTAGTTGTGGCTCACGGGCGTAGTTGCTCCACGGCATGTGGGATCCTCCCAGACCAGGGCTCGAACCCGTGTCCCCTGCATTGGCAGGCGGATTCTCAACCACTGCGCCACCAGGGAAGCCCCACATAACTCTTTTTGAATTATGGTTTTCTCAGGGTATATGCCCAGTAGCAGGATTCCTGGGTCATATGGTAGTTCTATTTTTAGTTTTTTAAGGAACCTCCATACTGTTCTCCATAGTGGCTGCATCAATTTACTTTCCCACCAACAGTGCAAGAGGGTTCCCTTTTCTCCACACCCTCTCTGGCATTTATTGTTTGTAGATTTTTTGATGATGGCCATTCTGACCAGTGTGAGGTGATACCTCATTGTGGTTTTGATTTGCATTTCTCTAATGATAAGTGATGTTGAGCATCCTTTCATGTGTTTGTCGGCAATCTGTATATTTTCTTTGGAGAAATGTCTATTTAGGTCTTCTGCCCATTTTTAGATTGGGTTGTTTGTTTTTTTGATATTGAGCTGCATGCGCTGCTTGTATATTTTGGAGATTATTCCTTTGTCAGTTGCTTCATTTGCAAATATTTTTTTCCATTCTGAGGGTTGTCTTTTGGTCTTGTTTATGGTTTCCTTTGCTGTACAAAAGCTTTTAAGTTTCATTAGGTCCCATTTGTTTATTTTTGTTTTTATTTCCATTTCTCTAAGAGGTGGGTCAAAAAGGATATTGCTGTGATTTATGTCATAGAGTGTTCTTCCTATGTTTTCCTGAAAGAGTTTTATGGTGTCTGACCTTACATTTAAGTATTTAATCCATTTTGAGTTTAATTTTGTGTATGGTGTTAGGGAATGTTCTAATTTCATTCTTCTACATGTAGCTGTCCAGTTTTCCCAGCACCACTTATTGAAGAGGCTCTCTTTTCTCCATTGTATATTCTTGCTTCCTTTATCAAAGATAAGGTGATTGGTCTGAGGTCAAAGCTCTTAACTGCCACTCTAAATTACTTCCCACCACAGGGTCCAGTAAACAGTTTTAGTATAGTATGATGGTTGAGATCAGAGGCTTTGGGGGCAAATCCAGGTAAAAAGTGGGGGAGATGTTTGGGAGAGGGGTTAAATAAGCACAATCCATGTCTTGCACCTGGAGCTGCCTCTAGCCAGTGTGAAATGCTCGGATATGGGGGTTCATCAGAGAAGCCACCCAAAGCTAGGAGTGGTGGAGGTGAGCTATTGAATATGAGAGCAGAGGGCTGGTGGGCGGGGCAGGTGATACTTTAAATGAGAAAATCAGGGATCTGATCTCCAGCTAGAAAATAACAATGTTCTGAGTTCCAGAGCCCCTGAGAAAACTCTCACACCCATCAGCCAGCAACCGAGCACCTTGTTGTACGGGGTAAACACCATCAGGGCACAGGAACAGCCCCTCGTCCCAGCCCCTTCAGACAGGTGAATCAGAGTGTTTGTTCTCTTGGCTCTGAAGTCGGCCTCAAGATCAGCAGTGGCAAGTCAGTGGCGTGAGACAGAAACTTTCCAAAGGAAGAAGTACAGGGCAACAAAAAAGCTGACAAGCCTTCTGCATGTACATTCTTTTGCCCCTCACCCTGCTTTAAAATAGTGGTTCTTAACCTTGGCCACACAATGGAATTACCGGAGGAACTTTTACAAAATATCAGTATTCTCTCGGGATGGGACCTGAAGATTGGTATATCAAAAATTCACCAAGGGTCTGAATGTGCAGCCAGAATTGAGAATCCATCCACTGTGTCTCATCTAGGACAGCCCCTGAGATCCCTCAAAGTGAGGTCCATGGAACCTCAGCAT
Source organism: Balaenoptera borealis (assembly GCF_965194805.1). Taxonomy (NCBI): domain Eukaryota; kingdom Metazoa; phylum Chordata; class Mammalia; order Artiodactyla; family Balaenopteridae; genus Balaenoptera; species Balaenoptera borealis. The sequence goes on from NW_028122890.1 coordinate 8,422, forward strand.
CAGCATTGGCATCACCTGTGAGCTTGTTAGGAATGCAGAAACAGACTTCCAGTTATAAGAGAAATAAGTGTTAGGGAAGTAATGTACAACATGGTCAAAATAATTAACACTGTTCTATGTTATATGTGAAAGTTGTTAAGAGAGTAAATCCTAAGAGTTCTAGGAAAAAATTTTTCTAGGGACTTCCTTGGTGGCACAGTGATTAAGAATCCGCCTGCCAATGCAGGGGACACGGTTTTGATCCCTGGTCCGGGAAGATCCCACATGCCGCAGAGCAACTAAGCTCGTGCACCACAACTACTGAGCCTGCACTCTAGAGCCCGTGAGCCACAACTACTGAGCCCACGTGCCACAACTAATGAAGCCCGTGTGCCTAAAGGCCATGCTTCACAACAAAGGAAGCCACCACAATGAGAAGCCCGCACACCACAATGAAGAGTAGCCCCCGCTTGCCGCAACTAGAGAAAGCCCACGCACAGCAACGAAGACCCAACACAGCCAAAAATAAAAATTTTAAAAATTTTCTGTTTCTTTAGTTTCATATCTATATGAGATGACTGATATTCACCAAACTTACTGTGATAATTATTTCATGGTGTATGTAAGTCAAATCATTACGTTGTACACCAAATATTTATATAGTGCTGTATGTCAATCATATCTCAATGAAACTGGAAGAAAAAAAAAAGAAATGCAGAATTACAGCTCCCACCCTGCACCTATTAAATCTGAATCTGGATTTTAACAAGATCCCCAGATGGTGTATATGCACAGCATAATTGGAGAACCACTGGTTTAGCCTTTGGCTCATACTACCTACCCACTCACCCACCCAACACTTCCCATCTGCACAACCAGCAGCTGTTCATCTCAGCACCTCCCTCAGCCCAAGAGAGGAACCAAGATGTAATGCAGGAGTTCCCAAATTTTAACATGCCTCAGAAGCATCTAGACAGCTCATTAAAAATACAGATTCCAGGGAGACCGTCAAGATGGCGGAAGAGTAAGATGTAGAGATCACCTTTCTCCCCACAAATACATCAGAAATACATCTACATGTGGAGAAACTCCTACAGAACACCTACTGAATGCTGGCAGAAGACCTCAGACTTCCCAAAAGGCAGGAAACTCCCCCACATACCTGGGTAAGTCAAAAGAAAAAACAGACAAAGGAATAGGGACAGGACCTGCACCTCTGGGAGGGAGCTGTGAAGGAGGTAAGGTTTCCACACACTAGGAAGCCCCCTCACTGGCGGAGGCGGGGGGTTGGGGGGGGAAGCTTCAAAGCCACGGAGTAGAGCGCAGCAACATGGGTGCAGAGGGCAAAGCGGAGGGATTCCCGCACAGAGGATCAGTGCCAACCAGCACTCACCAGCCTGAGAGGCTTGTCTGCTCATCTGCTGGGGCGGGTGGGGGCTGGGAGCTGAGGCTCAGACTTCGGAGGTCAGATCCCAGGGAGAGGACTGGGGTTGACTGCGTGAACACAGCCTGAAGGGGGGTAGTGCACCACAGCTAGCCGGGAGGGAGTCCGGGAAAAAGTCTGGACCTGCCTAAGGGGCAAGAGACAATTGTTTTGAGGTGCGTGAGGAGAGGGGATTCAGAGCACCACCTAAACGAGCTCCAGAGACAGGCGCGAGCTGTGGCTATCAGCACAGACACCAGATACAGGCATAAAACGCTAAGGCTGCTGCTGCAGCCACCAAGAAGCCTGTGTGCAAGCACAGGTCACTATCCACACCTCCCCTCCATGGAGCCTGTTCAGCCCGCCACTGCCAGGGGCCCCTGTCCAGGGACAACTTCTCCGGGAGAACACACGGCATGCCTCAGGCTGTTGCAACGTCAAGCCGGCCTCTGCCACCGCAGGCTTGCCCCGCATTCCGTACTCCTCCCTCCAATGAGCCTGAGTGAGCCAGAGCCCCCTAATCAGCCGCTCCTTTAACCCCTTCCTGTCTGGGTGGGGAAGAGATGCCCTCAGTCAACCTACACGCAGAGGCAGGGCCAAATCCAAAGCTGAACCCCAGGAGCTGTGCAAACAAAGAAGAGAAAGGGAAATCTCTCCCAGCAGCCTCAGAAGCAGCGGATTAAATCTCCACAATCAACTTGATGTACCCTGTATCTGTGGAATACCTGAATAGACAACGAGTCAACCCAAAATTGAGGCAGTGGACTTCGGGAGCAAGGATATATGTATTTTTTTTCCTTTTTCTCTTTTTGTGAGTGTGTATGTGTATACTTCTTTGTGTGATTTTGTCTGTATAGCTTTGCTTTTACCATTTGTCTTAGGGTTCAGTCTGTCCATTTTTTTTCTTTTATTACTTGTTAACATTTTTTATTTTTAATAATTATTTTTTTTGAATAACTTTATTTTAGTCTATTTTATTTTTTTCTGTCTTTCTTTCTTTTTTTCTCCCTTTTCTTCTGAGCCGTGTGGCTGACAGGGTCTTGGGGCTCTGACTGGTGTCATGTTTGTGCCTCTGAGGTGAGAGAGCTTTCAGGACATTGGTCCACCAGACACCTTCTGGCTCCACATAATATCAAACAGCGAAAGCTCTCCCAGAGAGCTCCATCTCAATGTTAAGAAGACCCAGCTCCACTCAACAACCAGCAAGATACAGTGCTGGGCACCCTATGCCAAACAACTAGCAAGACAGGAACACAGACACACCCATTAGCAGAGAGGCTGCCTAAACTCATAATATGGTCACAGACACCTCAAAACACACCACCGGACATGGTCCTACCCACCAGAAAGACAAGATCCAGCCTCATTCACTGGAACACAAGCACTAGTCCCTCCACCAGTAAGCCTACACAACCCACTGAACCAACCTTACCCACTGAGAGAAGACACCAAAAACCATGGGAACTACAAAACTGCAGCCTGTGAAAAAGAGACTCCAAACACAGTAAGTTAACCCAAATGAGAAGACAGAGAAACACAGCAGATGAAGGAGCAAGGTAAAAACGCACTAGACCAAACAAATGAAGAGGAAATGGGCAGTCTACCTGAAAAAGAATTCAGAGTAATGATAGTAAAGATGATCCAAAATCTTGGAAACAGAATGGAGAAAATAGAAGAAACGTTTAACAAGGATCTAGAAGAAATAAGGAGCAAACAATGATGAACAACACAATAAATGAAATTTAAAATTCTCTACAAGGAATCAATAGCAGAATAACTGAGGTAGAAAAATGGATAAGGGACCTGGAAGATAAAATAGTGGAAGTAACTACTGCAGAGCAGAATAAAGAAAAAACAATGAAAAGAACTGAGGACAGTCTCAGAGACCTATGGGACAACATTAAATGCACCAACATTCTAATTATAGCGGTGCCAGAAGAAGAAGAGAAAAAGAAAGGGACTGAGAAAATATTTGAAGAGATTATAGTTGAAAACTTCCCTAATATGGGAAAGGAAATAGTTAATCAAGTCCTGGAAGCACAGAGAGTCCCATACAGCATAAATCCAAGGAAAAACACAGCAAGACACATATTAATCACACTATCAAAAATTAAATACAAAGAAAAAATATTAAAAGCAGCAAGGGAAAAACAACAAATAACATACAAGGGAATCCCCATAAGGTTAACAGTTGATCTTCCAGCAGAAACTCTGCGGGACATAAGGGAGTGGCAGGACATATTTAAAGTGATGAAAGGGAAAAACCTGCAACCAAGATTACTCTACCCAGCAAGGATCTCATTCAGATTCAATGGAGAAATTAAAACCTTTACCGACAAGCAAAATTTAAGACAATTCAGCACCACAAAACCAGCTTTACAACAAATACTAAAGGAACTTCTCTAGGCAGGAAACACAAGAGAAGGAAAAGACCTACAATAACAAACCAAAAACAATTAAGAATATGGGAATAGGAACATACATATTGATAATTACCTTAAATGTAACTGGATTAAATGCTCCATCCAAAAGACATAGACTGGCTGAATGGACACAAAAACAAGACCTGTATATATGCTGTCTACAAGAGACCCACTTCAGACCTAGGGACACATACAGACTGAAAGTGAGAGGATGGAAAAAGATATTCCATGCAAATGGAAATCAAAAGAAAGCTGGAGTAGCAATTCTCATATCAGACAAAATAGACTTTAAAATAAAGACTATTACAAGAGACAAAGAAGGACCCTACATAATGATCAAGGGATCAATCCAAGAAGAAGATATAACAATTGTAAATCTTTATGCACCCAACATAGGAACACCTCAATCCATAAGGCAAATGCTAACAGCCATAAAAGGGAAAATCGAAAGTAACACAATCATAGTAGGGAACTTTAACCCCCCACTTTCACCAATGGACAGATCATCCAAAATGAAAATAAATAAGGAAACACAAGCTTTAAATGATACATTAAACAAGATGGATTTAATTGATATTTATAGGACATTGCATCCAAAAACAACAGGATACACTTCTCAACTGCTCATGGAACATTCTCCAGGAAAATTCATATCCTTGGTCACAAATCAACCCTTGGTAAATTTAAGAAAATGGAAATCTTATCAAGTATCTTTTCCAACCACAATGTTATGAGACTAGATATCAATTACAGGAAAAAATCTTTAAAAAATACAAACACATGGAGACTAAACAATACACTACTTAATAAACAGGAGATCACTGAAGAAATCAAAGAGGATATAAAAAAATACCTCAAAACAAATGACAATGAAAACACAATGACCCAAAACATATGAGATGCAGCAAAAGCAGTTCTAAGAGGGAAGTTTATAGCAATACAATCCTACCTCAAGAAACAAGAAACATCACAAATAAACAACCTAACCTTACACATAATCAGAGAAAGAAGAACAAAAAAACCCTCAAGTTAGCAGAAGTAAAGAAATCATAAAGATCAGATCAGAAATAAATGAAAAAGAAATGAAGGAAACAGTAGCAAAGATCAATAAAACTAACAGCTGGTTCTTTGAGAAGATAGACAAAATTGATAAACCATTAGCCAGACTGATCAATAAAAAAAGGGAGAAGACTCAAATCAATAGAATTAGAAATGAAAAAGGAGAAGTAACAACTGACACTGCAGAAATACAAACGATCATGAGAGATTACTACAAGTAACTCTATGCCAATAAAATGGACAACATGGACGAAATGGACAAATTCCTAGAAATGCACAACCTGCCAAGACTGAACCAGGAAGAAATAGAAAATATGAACAGACAAATCACAAGCACTGAAATTGAAACTGTGATTAAAAATCTTCCAACAAACAAAAGCCCAGGACCAGATGGCTTCAAAGGCAAATTCTATCAAACATTTAGAGAAGAGCTAACACTTATACTTCTCAAGCTCTTCCAAAATATAGCAGAAGGAGGAACACTCCCAAACTCATTCTGCGAGACCACCATCACCCTGATACCAAAACCAGACAAACATGTGACGGAGAAAAAACTACAGGCCAATATCACTGATCAACATAGATGCAAAAGTCCTCAACAAAATACTAGAACACAGAATCCAGCAGCACATTAAAAGGATCATACACCATGATCAAGTGGGGTTTATCCAGGAATGCAAAGGTTCTTCAATATACACAAATCAATCAATGTGATACACCATATAAACAAATTGAAGGAGAAAAACTATATGATTATCTCAATAGTTGCAGAAAAACCTTTTGACAAAATTCAACACCCATTTATGATAAAAACCCTCTAGAAAGTAGGCATAGAGGGAACTTACCTCAACATAATAAAGGTTATATATGACAAACCAACAGCCAACATCATTCTCAATGGTGAACAACTGAAACCATTTCCACTAAGATCAGGAACAAGACAAGGTTGCCCACTGTCACCACTATTATTCAACATAATTTTGGAAGTTTTAGCCACAGCAATCAGAGAAGAAAAAGAAATAAATGGAATGCAAATCAGAAACGAAGAAGTAAAGCTGTCACTGTTTGCAGATGACATGATACTATACATAGGGAATCCCAAAGATGCTACCAGAAACTACTAGAGGTAATCAATGAATATGGTAAAAAAGCAAGATACAAAATTAATGCACAGAAGTCTCTTGCATTCCTATACACTAATGATGAAAAATCTGAAAGCAAATTAAAGAAACACTTCCATTTACCATTGCAACAAAAAGAATAAAATACCTTGGAATAAACCTACCTGAGGAGAGAAAAGACCTGTATGCAGAAAACTATAAGACACAGATGAAAGAAATTAAAGATGATATAAACAGTTGGAGAGACAGACCATGTTCTTGGATTGGAATAATCAACATTCTGAAAATGACTCTACTACCCAAAGCAATCTACAGATTCAATGCAATCCTTATCAAACTACCACTGGCATTTTTCACAGAACTAAAAGAAAAAATTTCACAATTTGTATGGAAACACAAAAGACCCCAAATAGCCAAAGCAATCTTGAGAAAGAAAAACGGAGCAGGAGGAATAGGCTCCCAGACTTCAGAGTATACTACAAAGCTACAGTAATCAAAACAGTATGGTACTGGCACAAAACAGAAATATAGATCAATGGAACAGGATAGAAAGCCCAGAGGTAAACCCACGCACTTATGGTCACCTTATTTTGATAAGGGAGGCAAGATTTTAGAATGGAGAAAAGACAGCCTCTTCAATAAGTGATGCTGGGAAAACTGAACAGCTACATGTAAAAGAATGAAATTAGAACACTCCCTAACACCGTGCACAAACATAAACTCAATATGGATTAAAGACCTAAATGTAATGCTAGACACTATAAAACTCTTAGAGGAAAACATAGGAAGAACACTCTATGACAAAAATCACAGCAACATCCTTTTTGACCCATCTCCTAGAGAAATTGAAATAAGAACAAAAATAAGCAAATCGGACCTAATGAAACTCAAAAGCTTAAAAAAGATGAAAAGACAACCCTCAGAATAGGAGAAAATATTTGCAAATGAAGCAACTGACAAAGGATTAATCTCCAAAATTTATAAGCAGCTCATGCAGTTGAATATCAAAAAAACAAACAACCCAATCCAAAAATGGGCAGAAGACCTAAATAGACATTTCTCCAAAGAAGATATACAGATTGCCAACAAACACATGAAAGAATGCTCAACATCACTAATCATTAGAGAAAGGCAAATCAAAGCTACAATGAGGTATCACCTCTCACCCGTCAGAATGGCCATCATCAAAAAATCTACAGAACAATCGAGGGAGGGGCAAGATGGCAGAAGAGTAAGACACGGAGATCACCTTCCTTCCCACAGATACAGTAGAAACACATCTACACGTGGAACTGCTCCTACAGAACACCTACTGAACGCTGGCAGAAGACGTCAGACCTCCCAAAAGGCAAGAAAATCCCCACGTACTAGGGTAGGGCAAAAGAAAAAAGAAATAACAGAGACAAAAGAATAGGGACGGGACCTGCGCCAGTGAGAGGGAGCCATGAAGGAGGAAAGGTTTCCACACACTAGGAAGCCCCTTCGTGGGCAGAGACTGCGGTTGGCAGAGGGGGGAAACTTCGGAGCCACGGAGGAGAGCGCAGCCACAGGGGTGCGGAGGGCAAAGCGGAGAGATTCCCGCACGGAGGATCGGTGCTGAGTAGCACTCACCAGCCCGAGAGGCTTGTCTGCTCAGCCGCCGGGGCAGGCGGGGCTGGTAGGTGAGGCTCGGGCTTCGGTGCTAGCCCGGAGGGAGTTCAGGAAAAAGCATGCAGCTGCTGAAGAGGCAAGAGACTTTTTCTTGCCTCTTTGTTTCACGGTGCGCAAGGAGAGGGGATTCAGAGCGCCGCCTTAACGAACTCCAGAGACGGGAGTGAGCCGCGACTATCAGCGCAGATCCCACAGCAACAGGGGCGCAGAGGGAAAAATGGAGAGATTCCCGCACAGAGGCTTGGCGCCGAGCAGCACTCACCAGCCCGAGAGGCTTGTCTGCTCACCCGCCGGGGCGGGCGGGGGCTGGGAGCCGAGGCTCGGGCTTCGGTCGGATCGCAGTGAGAGGACTGGGGCTGGCGGCGTGACACAGCCTGAGGGGGGCTAGTGCGCCACAGCTAGCTGGGAGGGAGCCCGAGAAAAAGTCTGCAGCCGCCGAAAAGGCAAGAGAATTTTTCTTGCCTCTTTGTTTTGTGGCGCGCAAGGAGAGGGGATTCAGAGCGCCACCTAAACGAACTCCAGAGACTGGCACGAGCCACGGCTAACAGCGCAGACCCCAGAGGCGGGCGCGAGCTGCGGTTATCAGCGCGGACCCCAGAGATGGGCAGGAGATGCTAGGGCTGCTGCTGCCACCACCAAGAAGCCTGTGTGCGAGCACAGGTCACTCTCCACACCGCCCCTCCCGGGAGCCGGTGCAGCTCGCCGCTGCTGGGCTCCCGTGGTCAGGGGACAACTTCCCCGGGAGAACGCACAGCGCGCCTCAGGCTGCTGCAACGTCACGCCAGCCTCTGCCACCGCAGGCTTGCCCCGCCTCCTCCGTACCCTCCCTCCCCCCGGCCTGGGTGAGCCAGAGCCCCCGAAGCAGCTGCTCCTTTAACCCCGTTCTGCCTGGGAGGGGAATGGACGCCCTCAGGCGATCTACATGCAGAGGCAGGTCCAAATCCAAAGCTGAACCCTGGGAGCTGTACGAACAAAGAAGAGAAAGGGAAATCTCTCCCAGCAACCTCAGAAGCAGCGGATTAAAGCTCCACAAACAACTTGATGTGCCTGCATCTGTTGAATACCTGAATAGACAACGGATCATCCCAAATTCAAGAGGTGGACTTTGGGAGAAGGATATATTAATTTTTCCCCTTTTCCTTTTTTTGTGAGTGGATATGTGTATGCTTCTCGGTGAGATTTTGTCTGTATAGCTTTGCTTTCACAATTAGTCCTAGGGTTAGGTCCGTCCGTTTTTTTGTTTTTTGTTTTTGGTTTTTGGTTTTTTTTACTTAAAAAAATTTTTTTTCCTAATAAATGTTTTCTTAATAATTTTTTCCTTATTTTCTATTTTTAGAAATTAAAAAAAAATTTTAATAAGTTTTTTCATATTTTTATTTTTAAAAAATTTAAAAAGTTTTTCTTAATAAATTTTTTTCTTAATACTTTTTTTCTTATTTTTTATTATAAAAAATTAATAAATCTATCTTTAAAAATTAAAAAAAAATTTTCTGAATACATTTACTCTTAATAATTTTTTTTCTTATTTTTTATTATAATAGCTTTATTTTATTTTATTTTATCCTCTTTCTTTCTATTTTTATCTCCCTTATACTCTGAGCTGTGTGGATGAAAGGCTCTTGGTGCTCCAGCCAGGCATCAGGGCTGTGCCTCTGAGGTGGGAGAGCCAACTTCAGGACACTGGTCCACAAGAGACCTCCCAGCTCCATGTAATACCAAACGGTGAAAATCTCTCAGAGATCTCCATCTCAACATCAAGACTCAGCTTCACTCAATGACCAGCAAGCTACAGTGCTGGACACCCTATGCCAAACAACTAGCAAGACAGGAACATAGCCCCATCCATTAGCAGAGAGGCTGCCTAAAATCATAATAAGACCACAGAAACCCCAAAACACACCACCAGACGTGGACGTGCCCACCAGAAAGACAAGATCCAACCTCATCCACCAGAACACAGGCACTAGTCCCCTCCACCAGGAAGCCTACACAACCCGCTGAACCAACCTTAGCCACTGGGGACAGATACCAAAAACAACGGGAACTACGAACCTGCAGCCTGTGAAAAGGAGACCCCAAACACAGTAAGATAAGCAAAATGAGAAAACAAACAAAAAAAAAAACACACAGCAGGTGAAGGAGCAGGGTCAAAACCCACCAGACCTAACAAATGACTAGGAAATAGGCAATCTACCTGAAAAAGAATTCAGAATAATGATAGTAAGGATGATCCAAAATCTTGGAAATAGAATAGACAAAATGCAAGAAACATTTTACAAGGATGTAGAAGAACTAAAGAGGAACCAAGCAACGATGAAAAACACAATAAATGAAATTAAAAATACTCTAGACGGGATCAATAGCAGAATAACTGAGGCAGAAGAATGGATAAGTGACCTGGAAGATAAAATAGTAGAAATAACAACTGCAGAGCAGAATAAAGAAAAAAGAATGAAAAGAACTGAGGACAGTCTCAGAGACCTCTGGGACAACATTAAATGCACCAACATTCGAATTATAGGGGTCCCAGAAGAAGAAGAGAAAAAGAAAGGAACTGAGAAAATATTTGAAGACATTATAGTTGAAAACTTCCCTAATATGGGAAAGGAAATAGTTAATCAAGTCCTGGAAACACAGAGAGTCCCATACAGGATAAATCCAAGGAGAAACATGCCAAGACACATATTAATCTAACTGTCAAAAATTAAATATAAAGAAAACATATTAAAAGCAGCAAGGGAAAAACAACAAATAACACACAAGGGAATCCCCATAAGGTTAACAGCTGACCTTTCAGCAGAAACTCTGCAAGCCAGAAGGGAGTGGCAGGATATACTTAAAGTGATGAAGGAGAAAAACCTACACCCAAGGTTACTCTACCCAGCAAGGATCTCATTCAGATTTGATGGAGAAATTAAAACTTTTACAGACAAGCAAAAGCTGAGAGAGTTCAGCACCACCAAACCAGCTTTACAACAAATGCTAAAGGAACTTCTCTAGGGAAGAAACACAAGAGAAGGAAAACACCTACAACAACAAATCCAAAACATTTAAGAAAATGGGAATAGGAACATACATATCAATAATTACCTTAAATGTAAATGGAATAAATGCTCCCACCAAAAGTCACAGACTGGCTGAATGGATACAAAACCAAGACCCATATATATGCTGTCTACAAGAGACCCACTTCAGACCTAGAGACACATACAGACTGAAAGTGAGGGGATGGAAAAAGATATTCCATGCAAATGGAAATCAAAAGAAAGCTGGAGTAGCAATTCTCATATCAGACAAAATAGACTTTAAAATAAAGATTATTACAAGAGACAAAGAAGGACACTATATAATGATCAAGGGATCGATCCAAGAGGAAGATATAACAATTGTAAATATTTATGCACCCAACATAGGAGCACCTCAATCCATAAGGCAAATACTAACAGCCATAAAAGGGGAAATCGACAGCAACACAATCATAGTAGGGGACTTTAACACCCCGCTTTCACCAATGGACAAATCATCCAAAATGAAAATAAATAAGGAAACACAAGCTTTAAATGATACATTAAACAAGATGGACTTAATTGATATTTATAGGACATTCCAACCAAAAACAACAGAATACACATTTTTCTCAAGTGCTCATGGAACATTCTCCAGGATAGATCATATCTTGGGTCACAAATCAAGCCTTGGTAAATTTAAGAAAATTGAAATCGTATCAAGTATCTTTTCCGACCACAATGCTATGAGACTAGATATCAATTACAGGAAAAGATCTGTAAAAAATACAAACACATGGAAGCTACACATTACACTACTTAATAACGAAGTGATCACTGAAGAAATCAAAGGGGAAATCAAAAAATACCTAGAAACAAATGACAATGGAGACACGACGACCCAAAACCTATGGGATGCAGCAAAAGCAGTTCTAAGAGGGAAGTTTATAGCAATACAAGCCTACATCAAGAAACAGGAAACATCGCGAATAAACAACCTAACCTTGCACGTAAAGCAATTAGAGAAAGAAGAGCAAAAAATCCCCAAAGCTAGCAGAAGGAAAAAAATCATAAAGATCAGATCAGAAATAAATGAAAAAGAAATGAAGGAAACAATAGCGAAAATCAATGAAACTAAAAGCTGGTTCTTTGAGAAGATAAACAAAATTGACAAACCATTAGCCAGACTCATCAAGAGAAAAAGGGAGAAGACTCAAATCAATAGAATTAGAAATGAAAAAGGAGAAGTAACCACTGACACTGCAGAAATACAAACGATCATGAGAGATTACTACAAGCAACTCTATGCCAATAAAATGGACAACTTGGAAGAAGTGGACAGATTCTTAGAAATGCACACCCTACCGAGACTGAACCAGGAAGAAATAGAAAATATGAACAGACCAATCACAAGCACTGAAATTGAAACTGTGATTAAAAATCTTCCAACAAACAAAGCCCAGGACCAGATGGCTTCACTGGCGAATTCTACCAAACATTTAGAGAAGAGCTAACACCTATCCTTCTCAAACTCTTCCAAAATATTGCAGAGGGAGGAACACTCCCCAACTCATTCTACGAGGCCACCATCACCCTGATACCAAAACCAGACAAAGATGTCACAAAGAAAGAAAACTACAGGCCAATATCACTGATGAACATAGATGCAAAAATCCTCAACAAAATACTCGCAAACAGAATCCAGCAGCACATTAAAAGGATTATACACCATTATCAAGTGGGGTTTATTCCAGGAATGCAAGGATTCTTCAATATACGTAAATCAATCAACGTGATACATCATATTAACAAACTGAAGGAGAAAAACCATATGATCATCTGAATAGATGCAGAGAAAGCTTTCGACAAAATACAACACTCATTTATGATAAAAGCCCTGCAGAAAGTAGGCATAGAGGGAACTTTCCTCAACATAATAAAGGCCATATATGACAAACCCACAGCCAACATTGTCCTCAATGGTGAGAAACTGAAACCATTTCCACTAAGATCAGGAACAAGACAAGGTTGCCCACTCTCACCACTATTATTCAACATAGTTTTGGAAGTTTTAGCCACAGCAATCAGAGAAGAAAAAGAAATAAAAGGAATCCAAATCGGAAAAGAAGAGGTAAAGCTGTCACTGTTTGCAGATGACATGATACTCTCTCCATAGAGAATCCTAAAACTGCCACTAGAAAACTACTAGAGCTAATCAATGAATTTCGTAAAGTAGCAGGATACTAAATTAATGCACAGAAATCTCTTGCATTCCTATACATTAATGATGAAAAATCTGAAAGTGAAATTAAGAAAACACTCCCATTTACCATTGCAACAAAAAGAATAAAATACCTAGGAATAAACCTACCTAAGGAGAGAAAAGACCTGTATGCAGAAAATTATAGGACACTGATGAAAGAAATTAAAGATGATACAAATAGATGCAGAGATATACCATGTTCTTGGTTTGGAAGAATCAACATTGTGAAAATGACTCTACTACCCAAAGCAATCTACAGATTCAATGCAATCCCTATCAAACTACCACTGGCATTTTTCACAGAACTAGAACAAAAAATTTCACAATTTGTATGGAGACACAAAAGAACCCAAATAGCCAAAGCAATCTTGAGAATGAAAAATGGAGCTGGAGGAATCAGGCTCCCTGACTTCAGACTATATTACAAAGCTACAGTAATCACGACAGTTTGGTACTGGCACAAAAGCAGAAATATAGATCAATGGAACAGGATAGAAAGCCCAGAGATAAACCCACGCACATATGGTCACCTTATCTTTGATAAAGGAGGCAAGCATATACAGTGGAGAAAAGACAGTCTCTTCAATAAGTGGTGCTGGGAAAATTGGACAGCTACATGTAAAAGTATGAAACTAGAACACTCCCTGACACCATACACAAAAATAAACTCAAAATGGATTAAAGACCTAAGTGTAAGGCCAGACACTATCAAACTCTTAGAGGAAAACATAGGCAGAACACTCTATGACATACATCACAGCAAGATTCTTTTTGACCCAGCTCCCAGAGGAATGGAAATAAAAACACAAATAAACAAATGGGACCTAATGAAACTTAAAAGCTTTTGCACAGCAAAGGAAACCATAAACAAGATCAAAAGACAACCCTCAGAATGGGAGAAAATATTTGCAAATGAAGCAACTGACAAAGGATTAATCTCCAAGATTTACAAGCAGCTCATGCAGCTCAATAACAAAAAAACAAACAACCCAATCCAAAAATGGGCAGAAGACCTAAACAGACATTTCTCCAAAGAAGATATACAGATGGCCAACAGACACATGAAAGAATGCTCAACATCATTAATCATTAGAGAAATGCAAATCAAAACTACAATGAGATATCATCTCACACCGGTCAGAATGGCCATCATCAAAAAATCTAGAAACAATAAATGCTGGAGAGGGTGTGGAGAAAAGGGAACCCTCTTGCACTGTTGGTGGGAATGTAAATTGATACAGCCACTATGGAGAACAGTATGGAGGTTCCTTAAAAAACTACAAATAGAACTACCATACGACCCAGCAATCCCACTACTGGGCATATACCCTGAGAAAACCATAGTTCAAAAAGAGTCATGTACCAAAATGTTCATTGCAGCTCTATTTACAATAGCCAGGACATGGAAGCAACCAAAGTGTCCATCATCGGATGAATGGATAAAGAAGATGTGGCACATATATACAATGGAATATTACTCAGCCATAAAAAGAAACGAAATGGAGGTATTTATAGTGAGGTGGGTGGAGTTAGAGTCTGTCATACAGAGTGAAGTAAGTCAGAAAGAGAAAAACAAATACAGTATGCTAACACATTTATATGGAATCTAAGGAAAAAAAAAAAAGGACATGAAGAACCTAGTGGCAAGATGGGAATAAAGACACAGACCTACTAAAGAATGGACTTGAGGATATGGGGAGGGGGAGGGGTGAGATGTGACAGGGTGAGAGAGTGTCATGGACATATATACACTACCAAATGTAAAATAGATAGCTAGTGGGAAGCAGCCGCATAGCACAGGGAGATCAGCTCGGTGCTTTGTGACCACCTAGAGGGGTGGGATAGGGAGGGTGGGAGGGAGGGAGATGCAAGAGGGAAGAGATATGGGAACATATGTATATGTATAACTGATTCACTTTGTTTTAAAGCAGAAACTAACACACCATTGTAAAGCAATTATACTTCAATAAAGATGTTAAAAAAAAAATCTACAAACAAGAAATGCTGAAGAGGGTGTGGAGAAAAGGGAACCCTCTTGCACTGTTGGTGGGAATGTAAATTGATGCAGCCACTATGGAGAACAGTATGGAGGTTCCTTAAAAAGCTAAAAATAGAACTACCATATGACCCAGGAATCCTGCCACTGGGCATAAACCCTGAGAAAACCATATATCAAAAAGAGTCATTTACCACAATGTTCATTGCAGCTCTATTTACAATAGCCAGGACATGGAAGCAACCTAAGTGTCCATCGACAGATGAAAGGATAAAGAAGATATGGCACATATATTCAATGGAGTAATATTCAGCCATAAAAAAAACGAAATTGAGTTGTTTGCAGTGAGGTGGAGGGAACTAGAGTCTGTCATACTAAGTGAAGTAAGTCAGAAAGAGAAAAACAAATACCGTATGGTAACACATATATATGGAATCTAAAAATAAATAAATAAATGGTTCTGATGAACCTAGGGGCAGGACAGGAATAAGGACAGAGATGTGGAGAATGGACTTGAGGACACGGGGAGGCGGACGGGTAAGCTGGGACAAAGTGAGAGACTAGCATTGACTTATATATACTACCAAATGTAAAATAGATAGCTAGTGGGAAGCAGCCGCACAGCACAGGGAGAACAGCTCAGTGCTTTGTGACCACTTGAGGGGTGGGATAGGGAGGGTGGGAGGGAGATGCAAGAGGGAGGAGATATGGGGATATATGTATATGTATAGCTGATTCACTTTGTTATAAAGCAGAAACTAACACACCATTGTAAAGCAATTATACTCCAATAAAGTTGTTAAAAAAATAAAATAAAATAAAACATTGGGGAAAAAGGTGAACTACAACAAAGCTAAAAAAATTTTTTAAATAAATAAATAAAATACAACAGCTGTAAAAAAAAATGCAGATTCCCCAGTCCCAGGTGTGTTTTACCAGCCTTCCCAACCCCAGGTGCTTCTGATCCAGGTGGTCCACAGGCTGTAAATGGAAATGTTCTGTCACAGTGGAGCGTGCATGGGTATCAGAACCAGAATTACACCCTAAATTCTGACTCTGCCACTTGCCATATATATGAATTTATAGGAGTCACAAACTCCTCTGAACCTGTTTTCTCATCTATAAAATTCAGGATATCTGGGACTACCTTGGTGGCACAGTGGTTAAGAATCCACCTGCAAATGCAGGGGACACGGGTTCGAGCCCTGGTCTGGGAAGATCCCACATGCTGTGGAGCAACTAAGCCCGTGTGCCACAACTACTGAGCCTGCGCTCTAGAGCCCGCGAGCCACAACTACTGAAGCCCGTATGCCTAGAACCCATGATACAGAACAAGAGAAGCCACCACAAGGAGAAGCCCGTGCATCACAATGAAGTGTAGCCCCCACTCGCCACAACTAGAGAAAGCCCACACGCAGCAACGAAGACCCAATGCAGCCCAAAGTAAAAAAAAAAAAAAATTAAATTAAATTTAAAAATCAGGATCTCACTTATAGTGATGATATGCATTAAACTGTGTTCCCCTGCTAAAAAACATGTTTAAGTCCCCTGCTAAAAAACATGTTTAAGTCCTAACCCCCAGAACCAGAAAATGTGACCTTATTTGGAAACAGGGTCATAGCTGATACAATTAGTTAAAATGAGGTCATACTGGAGCAGGGCGAGCCCTGAATCCAATATGATTGGTGTCCTTATAAGAAAACACACAGACACATGAACTAAAAATGCCATGTAATGGCAGAGACAGAGATGGAAGTGATGCAGCTGCAAATTGAGGAACACCAAGGATCGCCAGCAACTGCCAGAAGCTGGGAAGAGGCAAGGAAGGATTCTTCCCTACAGGTTTCAGAGAGAGTATGGCCCTGTGACACCTTGATATCTGTTGTTTGAAGTCACCTAGTCTGAGGTGCTTTGTTACAGCAGCCCTGGGAAATAAGTACAAATTAAGGTTCAAAGATTAGGGCACTAATGTGAGAGTTCCTACAAATAGTATGTATGAATAAAGGAGGGTTCCCATCTCCTATACCCCAGTTTCTGATCTTCTAGTCATTTGTCAGCACTCAAACTCGACAGCATTGCAGCTGCCCATCCCTTCAAAGAGTTTAGGGTCCAGTGTGAAGTGGCAAGGAAAATTCTTTACAGGGTGATACACAAAGAGACTCAAAGTCCTTGTCCCATGAGCAGCCAGACAACAGCTCTCAAACCAGAGTAATATGATCAAAACCTAACTCTGCCTCTGCAGAAACAGCAGCAGCAGTGCTACCCCTGTGTGGCCACAGCAGCTGTCAGTGGCCCAGAAGGAAGCCTTCACCCCGAGCGGTCCGCTCCCCTCCTACCCACAGCACCAAAGAAAAACACAAAGGCTGGATCAAAGAGCAAGTCAGACTTGGAAAAAAATTTCAGAAAAGTCATAAAATCTTAAAAAGAACTTTGAGTGATGCCCACTTGATGGGGTAAAAGAGAAAAGAGATGCAAGGGGCAAGCTATTTGAATATGAAAAGAAAAGAGTTGCTCTTAGAGTGAGTGAAGAATCATAAGACATCCATGTCAAAGAGGACTCAACTATCTCCCTATCTGCACCCCCATGTTCACTGCAGCATTATTCACAATAGCCAAGATATGGAAACAACCTAAGTGTCTGTCAACAAATGAATGGATAAAAAAGTTATGGTATTTATATATACATAGTGGACTATCATCCAGCCATAAGAAAGAAGGAAATCCTGCCGTTTGCAACATGGATGGACCTCAGAACATTATGCTAAGTGAAATAAACCAGACAGAGACAAATACTGTATGATCTCACTTATATGTGGAATCTAAGATAGTCAAACTCAAAGAAACAGAGACTAGAATGGTAGTTACCAGGGGCCAGGGGGTGGGGGAAATGGGTAGATGTTGGTCAAAGGGTATAAACTCCTAGTTATAAAAAGGATAAGTTCTGGGGATCTGATGTACAGCATGGTGATTATAGTTAATAATAATGTATTATATACTTGAAAGTTGCTAAGAGAGTAGGTCTTAAATGTTCTCACCAAAAACAAAGAAATAGTAGTCATGTGATGTGATGGAGGTGTTACGAACGCTGTGGTGGTAATCTTATTGCAATATAAGTGTATCAAATCTGCACATTGTAGACCTTGAACTTACACAAGTGCTATATATATCAATTATATCTCAATAGAGCTGGGGGGGAGGGGGACATCTCCCATCCCTGCTGCCCAGAGGACAATGAGCTTACCCTAATCCATTTTACAGAGAGGGAGACCGAGGTCCAAAGCCAGGAAGGTCTGTCCAAGGCTATATAGGTAAGTATGTAACAGAGCTGGGACCTGAGACTCCTATCCCACAGCCTCGTGTTTTTCTCCCCACACTGGGATTCCTGGGGAAATGCCTCATTCTTTTTTTTTTTTTTTTTAATTATTTATTTATTTATTTTTGGCTGTGTTGGGTCTTCGTTTCTGTGCGAGGGCTTTCTCTAGTTGCGGCGAGCGGGGGCCACTCTTCATCGCGGTGCACGGGCCTCTCACTATCGTGGCCTCTCTGGTTACGGAGCACAGGCTCCAGACGTGCAGGCTCAGTAGTTGTGGCTCACGGGCCTAGTTGCTCCGCGGCTTGTGGGATCCTCCCAGGCCAGGGCTCGAACCCGTGTCCCCTGCATTGGCAGGCAGGTTCTCAACCACTGTGCCACCAGGGAAGCCCAATGCCTCATTCTTTTGTCTGTGCAAGATTACAACATCCAAGCTGGTTGATTGGGAGTGGTTTTCTAAAGCCATTAAGGCATGAGTGTGTGAAAGAAACCCCATAAGAGTGTGGCAATAGGGATTCTGCCACTGAAGTCATTGCAAAGAGAAAATTTTTGATTTGTCATAAAAAATCAGACCCAGAAACTGTGCAGGGCAGCAACTCTAGACCGCACTCACCTAAGTCCACCTGTGAACCCTGCCCCGGGAATCTTCAAGGCACAGACACAGGACCCACTGGGCTCCTCTTACCCGAGATTGTGTCCTGACCCTTAGGACCCTAGAATGACTCAGCTGGAAGGGGCCTTTGGGGGTGTTCTGCTCAAACCCCCTCATTGCACTCTAAAAGCCAGGCCCAGAAAAGGAAGGAGCTAGTCTAAGAGAAGTGCTGAGTCAGGGAAGGAGTCAACTTGAACTCAGGTCTTCTGGCATTAATTCTACCTCCACACAATGCTAGGATTTTTTGGTTGTAAGTGTTACGGTCTGAATGTGTATGATAGACTGTATAGATTGAAGCTTTAACTCCCAATGTGATTATAGCTGGAGAGAAGGCCTCTAAGGAGGTAATTAAGGTTAAATGAGGTCATTAGGGTGGGGTCCTAGTTCAATAGGACTGATATCCTTATAAGAAGAGGGAGAGACACCAGGAGAGGGCATGCACAGAGGAAGGGCCGCTGAGGAGACACAGCAAGAAGGCAGAGACAAATCAAGGAGAGAGGCCTCAGGAGAAACCAATCCTGCTGGCACCTTAATCTTAAACTTCCAGATTCCAGAACTATGAGAAAACTAATGTCTGTTGTTTAAGCCACCCAGTCTGTAGTATTTTGTTATGGCATACCTAGCAAACTAACACAATAAGGAAGAGTCTCACTCAGCTCCCTCAAGTTTGGGGCATTTATTATTTCGATGCTTGCTAGAGTTTGAAAACCACTAGGCTAAGACTCCCTCCATCTTGGGCCCACACAAGTTGTGTTCAAATCACCAGTCATACCATAGGCCTATGAACTAACTAGAAGCCTTTGAGAAGAATGAGGACCCTAAAACACATTAAAATAAATTGTTCCATATCCAGTTGCTTGATCCAAGTATAATTTCTTATTACCAAAGTCCAATTTTATTTCCAATTATTAGGCGTAGTTATTAATATCACAAAAATTTAGACCTATAAAGGATCTCAAAACCTCCATTTGCAAATGAAGAAAATAAAGCCCAGAAAGGTTGTGGGACTTTCCTAAGGTCACACAGCAAGTATGTGGCAGGACAGGAATTTGAAATGAAGAAAGTCTTAAGTGCCTCGTGCAGGGACAAGTGACTGAGATGGTGGTCACCCCTCCTACCCAATCCTTAGAGCTGCCCACTAGGCATACCCACCCTACCCTAACCCATTTGTGACAATCTAAACCACTGACCTCAGCGAGAAGCCTGGCTATATTTCTTAACTTCCCTTGATTTTGGCCTGAGTGTCCTTGGAGCCATGAAGTTCTTCGGGGCACATGCATGTCACTTTTACATCTCCCTCGCACCAGGACAGGCAGTCACATCATTGGTAGCTCCCAAGAGCAGACTGCCTATCCCCCATCCCTCTCTGGGAAGGAAAGAGAAATGTCCAGTTAGTCTGAGGAGTCAATGTGTCCCCTAGAAGTGGACTCTGCCTGGAAAATACCCTAGACAAGCCACCTACAGTGGGCACAGAAGCCTTGCAAGAGAGGGGTGGAGGGAAGCACAGATTTTACAGGGGGTTAGAAAGCCTCACATCTGCTGCCACGCTGAGCACAGCCAGCCTCCTTCATATTTCCCCTCTTCCTTTCTGGCACTTAGAAGGATTCTAAACCCTGTACCCCAGCACCAAAAATAGGCACAATTGCTCAAGCACAATTTCTCACATTTCCTTTATATCCCCTGCTCTATCTGTGCCTCTGGACAGTCTTGGGACAGTATTATAACTTATCATCATACACATTTTATAAGACAATGAGGGTCAAAGAAGTGAGACAAGTCCAAGGATAGTTGGTCATTCACGCAGCACAGCTGGGATAAGAATCTGGGCCAAAGCAGAAACTAACATAACATTGTAAAGCAATTATACTCCAATAAAAATGTTAAAAAAAAAAAAAAAAAAAAAGAATCTGGGCCATCTGACCTACTTTTTTTTTTTTTTTTTTGCCCCACTGTGAGGCATTCAGGATCTTCCCCAAACAGGGATTGAACCCACTCCCCCTGCAATGGAAGCCAGGAGTCTTAACCACTGGACCACCAGGGAAGTCCCAGACTCTGAGCCATCTGAATCCACACCTGTGCCCTCCGCCATGCCGGTCCTGCCTGGAATCCCACCACAAGGCAAATCCTAGTAATTTATTGCCTTGCTTAAAACCCTCCATGGCAAAAAAGGAGTCTCCTGCACTGTTGGTGGGGATGTAAATTGGTGCAGCCACTGTGGAGAACAGTATGGAGGGTCCTCAGACAACTAAAAATAGACTTACCACATGACCCAGTGATCCCAATCTTCGGCACATATCTGGAGAAAACCATAATTCAAAAAGATACATGCACCCCAATGTTCATAGCAGCTCTATTTACAATAGCCAAGACATGGAAACAACCTAAGTGTCCATCATCAGATGAATGGATAAAGAAGATGTGGTATGTATACACAATGGAATATTAGTCAGCCATAAAAGAAGAATGAAATAATGCCATTTGGCATGGATGGACCTAGAGATTATCATACTAAGTGAAGTAAGTCAGACAAAGACAAATATTATATGATATCACTTATATGTGGAATCTAAAAAAATGATACAAATGAATTTATTTGCAAAACAGAAATAGACTCACAGACTCAAAAACAAACTTATGGTACCAAAGGGGAAGGGGGGTGGGGGATAAATTAGGAGTTTGGGACTAACACACTACTATATATAAAATAGATAAACAACAAGGACCTACTGTATAGCACAGGGAACTATACTCAATATCTTGTAATAACCTATAATGGAAAAAAATCTAGGGACTTCCTTGGTGGTCCAGTGGCTAAGACCCCCAATGCAGGGGGCCCAGGTTCAATGCCTGGTCAGGGAACTAGAAGATCCCACATGCCGCAACTAAGAGCTCGCATGCAGCAACTAAAGATCCCACATGATGCAACGAATATCCAGTGCAGCCAAATAAATAAATAATATTTTTTAGAAGGAATCTAAAAAAGAATATATATATATATATATATATAACTGAATCACTTTGCTGTACACCTGAAACTAACACAACACTGTAAATCAACTATATTTCAATAAAAAGTTTTTTTAATTCTTTTAAAAAACACTTCATGGCTTCTCATACCCCCAGAACCAAATTCCAGTTCCTGAGCCTGGCTGGGCAGACCTTCACAACCTGGCCTTTTCTGACTTCTGCTGCTGTCCCTCCCCCTGTGTGCCCCACAACCTGCTTCTGTGCTTTTGCCAATACTGTACCCTCTGTCAGGCATGCCCTTCCCCTCCTTCTCCACTTGGCAAATGTCCATTCTCCATTGAAGACTCCAGTGTTACTCAACCTGGAAAGAGTGAATCGGTTCTCCCCACCATCTGCCTTTGCCCTGTTAATGCTTCTGGGTTTGCAGTTACCTTTGCTGCCCTGTAATTATTGCCCTGTTGGACTACGCTGTGAACACTTGGAAGGCAGGACCTGGCTCTTTTCCATCTCTGATTCCCCAGCCCAGGTGTGAAACCTTGACTACAGTGACTGGAGTTGATTCCATCTGCTGCCACCAAGCTGCCTGGGACAGGAAGGAGTCAGCTCCCATAACCCGAGACTCCTGCTGAAGCAAAATGGAAATATGCAGAACTCCTCTCTCTACATTAGGAACACATGAAGGGCTCCAGCAATAAACATTTTTTAAACAATAATAGCAACATGTCTACCTGTTCTTGAAGAGCAGGGGATTGCACAGAGGCTGTCTTTCCCAAGGATTTCACTCCCGCCACTCCCAACAAGTCAGAATGAACCAAGCTTTTTGGCAAGTGCCAGGGGGACAGCTTCAGTGAAGCCCAAGAGGCAGGTCCTGGAAATAAAGGGAGAAAAGAGGAACCTCTGTGAACTCATTGGGTCACTGGGTCTTCACCCAACACCTTGTGATTCCTGCTCCTCCAAGGGTGGGAAAGGCAAAAAAGGAAGACTAAACTTAAACTGGTTGATGTTGCTGCCTCTCGGCCAATGACTGGGACCACAGCAATTCATTCTAGTAGCTGTACATACGTGTAGCTAATCGTTATAGCATTGAGTCCTGCAGGAAGTGATTATTAAGGCCAATGACAGGGGATCAAAGGGACTTTAAAAAATACAAAGGTCAGGAGTACACCCCAGACTAATTAAATCATGACCTCTGGAGTTGAATCCTGGGCATCAGAATTTTTTAAAGCTCCCAGATGATTCTAATGCCAGGCATGGTTGAAAAATACTGGCCTAGATGCAGGGCCAGGAAAACAGTGTCAGGCAAGGCACCTCGTTGTTCATTCATTCACCCTGCTTCCCTGAGACCAGGTCCTGCCAGTCACTGGGTCAAGGGCGAGTAATAGAAGAAGGAGTTATGCTCTCCTGGTTCACGAAGCTCAGGGTCTGCTCCCAGAGCCGTGAGGCCTAGCCTCTGAGAACAAGGCTATCATGTCAGGGGACTGGGGATGCCTTCTAGAACAGAGATTCCCAGGCTTTGGTATTCATAGATATAAAAAAATTAAAATGAGGGAACTGGTGGCGTTGGTTGACCAGCTTTTAATTTTTCCGAAAAAAGCAATAGAGTACTATTTTAAAAGAACTATCATTGATCATTAAAAATCAACCATAAAAATGAATCTCATTTTAAGTCCTCTGGATCATAAGATCTTTTGGAGAATTAAGCCTGTCTATCATTTTCAGCTGCATCCCAAGGGCCAAGATGGACACACATTTGGAATGGAATAATGGTGACAGCAATGATGATGATAACAATGTTTATTAAGTGCTGAATAAACTAACCCCATGCCAGGCCCTGCTGCTTAGTCCTCTCATGACCTCCCTGAATTCTTAGAGCAAACCCAGGAGGTATTTGTATCAGTCGGGGTTCAGTACAATAAACTCTTGTGTAAATGTTTAGTCCTTTGCCTCCTATAGAAGGGCCTGAGCGGAAAAAGCAAATGTAGATGCCTAGAAAGGGGATTTCCATTGGTACTGAGTTTTTTCCTAGAATCCATGGCACTTGAGCTTAGGGTTTTAAGTCAGAGGCAGGGCTGTTCGCGAATGGAGTAGAGGAGGCTCCACCATCCACCTGAGTGGGTGATGGTTGAGGAGAGGCCAGATCATCTGCACTACCACCAAGTCTATCTCACTGTATGAATCCAGCCCTTTATGCACAGGAGAGCAGGGTCTGTAGCAGTGTAGCCTCAGCTTGTCCATTTGAAATCTGTGAGTAATATGAGATTTGTGCCACGTCCTTGGTTTGCATTTCCCATCGAGTATTTTAGGAACTTCCAGAACATATCTGAGCAGTAAAAAATGTGCCATGCCAGCGTATACCTACAACAGAGACATTCAGCAGTACCCCAGTGTTGTGCCTGCCCTTAATCACTAAGATAATGATCTAAGAATGACAGATGCATTTTTAGTTTTAAACACATAACCTAGAAATCAGTTATTCAGATAGGCATTTTAAATTCATCTGTTTTGGTTGGATTTAGGATCATTATCATTCCTTATGAAAAGGAAGGTAACCCAGAAGCTTGCTATTCAGAAGGCTATGACAGATGCATTCCAGAAACTGCTGATTGTGGTTTTAGGAAAGACCTTTTTGACTGTCCTTGAAGTGCTTCAGTTTCAGTGAGCAAATCAACTTATTTGAAAAGTTAATTGGATGAAAATAATGGTTATCTAAAACATTACATATTCTTTCATTCACCAGATGCTTTCACAGCAGCAGTCTTAAATATGCTCTTTGTGGCATTTATGAGAAAAACGACAGCAACTATTATCGTCCCCAGTGTTTAGATGTAGAATGACTTGCCTCAGTTCATACAGAAAGTGTTTGATCCAGTTCTTCCTCAATTGCTTGCTTATCATACAGAATAGTGTAGTGATTATAAGCCTTGGACACCTGTGTTTGAGTCCTACCTTTGTCGCTCAGATTTTTTTGTTGTTGTTGTTGCAAGTTTAGGTTTTCCTAGCCAGAGACATTTGAAGGTATTTAATATCTCTAAGCTGCAATTTCTTTATCTGCAAATAGGGTTAGTAATTCAGCTTATCACCTAATGGGGGATATTGTAAGAGGAAATGAGATGATGAATGTCAAAATCTTAGAACTATGCCTGAAACATAGTAAGCAGACAAAATATATTGACTATTATTATTATCATTGTTGTTTTCTTGTTGAAGAGTTTATTAGATTATGTTTTTGGAATCCATTTAATTTCAGTTTTCATTTCTGATATATTGGGTGAATATGATTCTTATATAATAATCGGCTACGTTTTTGTGAGCCTAGAAGCCTAGAAGTTCCCTCATCTGACACTTCAGTTTTTATCATAATTATTTGTGAAAAAATATATAAGAAGTGTCAACTTTGGTTCAAAAACCTTTATGATCTTAGAAATAAGAACTAAGGAATAATGACACAGGAATTAAAAGCTGTGGAAAGTGTTCATGTTACTGAATAGCGTTCATTGTGTTCCCTATCGAGTTATACAGCGGTGACTATGTCACATGCTGTGCCCAAAGGAAACTTTATGATTAGTAGATTCCCGGAACAGAATTGCTCCTCTGCTTCACAGCCCTGCAGGCTTAGAGACTGAGGAATCCTAGCTAAGTTGTCAGAGACCTTATTTGCTTGCAAGAGTTGACCGTGGCTTGGTCTTGGCCTTCCAGCCTGGGCAGTCTTTCCAGTGAAGTTTGACTTCCCTGGTCATCAGGCAGAATCTCCATCAGCTGTCAACTCTGGGTAACAACCTTTAAGAACCAAACTAAATGTCTGGGTTGTTTGTCCCTAATATGCAAAGGTATTGCTTATATGTCCTCAAAACTCCTTAAACCAAAAAGTCTGGTGGCTCTAGCTTGCCTTGAGGAAAGCTGTATTGTCCAAAAGGTACATGGGCCAGTTTCTGCCAGTAGAGTGTTGAAATGCTCTCTCTCTCTGTCTCTGTCTCCAAAGCTTTGTTCATTGTATCTGGTAGAATTGGTCCCAAGGAGTAGGCACTTGCCTTGCTTCTGATATGAAGTATCTATTATAGTCCAGTGGTATCTATCCCAGGTTTGAACTCACTTTGACCCCCACCTAATGCCTTCCTCTTTAATTGTATTGTGATTGAACACTTTTGTTTCCACAGCTTTTAATTTCTATGTCATTATTCCTTAGTTCTTATTTCTAAGATCATAAAGGTTTTTGAACCAAAGTTGATACTTCTTATATACTTTTTCACAAATAATTATGATAAAGACTGAAGTGTCAGATGAGGGCACTTCTAGCTTGAAAGTGCTCTCATTTTCTGCTTTTAGAAATCAAAAGAATGTCTAATTATTGGGTGCTACCATTGTATACAGGAAGTTTTAGAACAAGAAAACTTCTGAACTGATCCTTGTTAACTTTATTTCAGAAAGTGGTAAAATAGCTGTGGCATATAGACCCTGTGAAGAGGTCACAGATGCTAGAACCGAAGAGGAACTACAGGATTTAATTCAAGTATGTGGAGATAAAAACTCAAGGGGTACACAGCCAGTGTAGCCGTAATCCAAAACAACCAGCAGGATTTGGAAGACTTTGGCATGTCTACTCAGCTCTGTCATCCTTAGGAAAATATGAAACTCTGAAACTGCTTTTGAGGCAGGGAATTTCTAGGACTTTTCCAAGTCCCGAGCCTTGTCTCTGGCCCCTTATTTGAAGTTTGGAGAGCAGGATTAAGGGCCATCACTGTACGTCTACAGTTGTGGACACAGGAGAAGACACAGGGTTTTTAGAACTCCCCTCAAATAGAATTGCAGGGATTTGGGAACAAAGTAACTATGGCCTTAAGTGTGATTATGCTACAGTGTTTAAAAAGTATTCACGCCTTTCAAGTAAGGCATATTACCCAGGTCTCAGCATCTCATATATATCTTGTGCTAAATATTTTGCCAAAGAACCTTTCTGTAAATCAATTATATGGATGCCTCGAATTAGGGATTAAGTTGTCAACGTAATTTCTAAAAGAAAACATTAATGTACTGCATATAGGATTTTTATTTAAAAAGGAGCAAAAATGTGTTTCATGTCATTGAGAGCTTAATTTGGGGCTAGATTTCTGATTATTTAACTCACCCCAATGTTGCAAAGTTTGTTTTGAAGGGAAGAAAGTAGAGAAAGAAAAGGTGGTTATGTTCTGAAAAATGTAAAAATTTTGAAAGTTTTTCCTGTACAAAATAATTATTTTAATTCAATGTAAATCAGTCAAGGAAACTTCAAACGTATCCATGTTTGGGCTTTAAGAAGTCTAGCTTCCTGTGAAATGTGAGAGGAAAGGATTCCATATTGATACTAAAGATTTCGGAAACCTGATTATAACAACAGATCCATTCCTAAATGAGGCCAATCTTGGAATCAGTTCCATTTAGAAACCATTATGTGCTAGGCACTGGAAATAAGATGAAGCTCATTCTCTCTTGGAGTTTAGGTGTTAAAGGTGTACCAGACAATTAAAAAGGACTAAAATTAAATAGATTATGAAAAGGACTGTGAAGAAAGTAAACTGGGAGCTAGTTACAGTATTTGAAGAAAATTACTTACCATGCTGACTTTAACATTCTAAGTGTCTTCTCCATGTTTGAACACAGGGTAGACCTCTGAAAAGCGACACTGTAGTTTTTTCTAGATTAATGGCTCTGTTGAGACAAGGTAGGATGGGGGAAGTTTTCCATGCTAATGTAAAGGGCCATTCACTTGGTTTTAGACTCTCTTTCCCAGAATGAATTGCTCACCTGCCCCAAACCCTTCCTACAGAAGTTCTGGAGTCATCACTGATTCAGTGGTAACCCCTAATAATAGAGTGGTGAATTAATAATGAGACGTGAATACTGAGAGTTTGGAGGAAATGGCACCATTTTATTTCTACTTTTTTATTTTATTTTTATTTTTTAACATCTTTATTGAAGTATAATTGCTTTACACTGGTGTGTTAGTTTCTGCTTTATAACAAAGTAAATCAGTTATACATATACATATGTTCCCATATCTCTTCCCTCTTGCGTCTCCCTCCTTCCCACCCTCCGTATCCCACCCCTCTAGGTGGTCACAAACCACCGAGCTGCTGTGACAAAGTGAGAGAGTGGCATGGACATATATACGCAACATTTTACAATAATTGTAAGGTGTGTTCCCCTCCCGCCACCATAACTGGTGCTCATTTTGCAGGTCAGCTACTTTTCTTGTCAGCCGTGTGGCCAAAGGGAGGAAGAATGTCTCTCAGACTTCAGCTTTGAGGAGGAAGAGTTCAGACTGCCAGAACTGGACTAGCACTTTTGAATTTCCCAGAATGCCAGGTCTTGTGGTTTCCTTGGGAAGCTCAGCATCCTCCCAAACCCCCCTCCACCCCTGGGCTGCTGGAGTTTGGGGCCACTCGGGTCTGCAGCCCAAATCCCGCCTCATTGTTTGGGGCCAGGGAGGGCAGGGAGGGGTTGGGAAGAGGGCCCAGCAGGAGGTAATTGTCGCCTTTGCAAGGGGAAGGATGGCTTGCGCCCTGGGGTCTCTGGGAAAAAGGCCCACTCTGGTGGCGTGGATTGGATCTCCGCACGAACCTAATAAAGGTGGCAGAACTAAAGATGTCGTAAATAATGGGTTGGACGTTAGATGGGGGAGGGGCATGCAGTTGCTAATGTGAGCTCTAGCATCGGCGCTGGCATAGCAGTTCAGCTCAGACGCAGGATGTGGCTCTGGCTCCTCAGTGGCCTGGGTCACTGCGCCTGGGAGCCGCCGCGTGTTATGTCCCAGCTGCGCCTTTGGTTGCCAAGGCTCTTCCTCATGTGGCAACAACTGTGGTTTCTAGTCCAGGCAGTTCAGCCTCCGGAGTGGGCCCTGGACCCCGTCCAGGTGACCCCCAACCCTGCGCGCCTGACCGAGGCTTGGTCTTCATACGCCTCAGACCCCCCTCCTAAATTGCCCCATGCCCTTACACCCCTGGCAGTAGCCGGGGGCTTTAATTACTTGACGTCCTCGTCTCCAGTCCAGATGTTGGCCCCGCCTCATCAGGAGTTGACTGAGACTGAGGTTCCATACGCGGACACGGATTCGGTTGGGGAGCTGCCTACAGGGCCAGATCAGTTTGCTGTTCCACATCAGGATCTGAATAACAAGCAAACCCAACATCAAAAGCTCCCAGAGGAAGTTCCAGTGCTGGACTGAAATCAGAATCAGGCCTTGGTTCTGCCTTCTCAATGCAAATATAAGACGAAAAACATAGGTCTAGATCAGGCTGCAGGTCACCAATCATTTGAAATACTTGTTCCACCTCTAGGTAGTAAGAGCTCAAAACCAATGAAGTTTCTTGTTTCACCCCCAAGCCTGAAGAAAGATCTAGTTCAGCATCGATGGCTTGCCAAAGTTGTTGAAACTACAGGCCAATTTCAAAAAAAACTCAGGGTCTAGAACAACAGTTGCAGGGTGATTATTTAGATCCCAGTATGCATGCCTTTTATCCTGAGGACAGCCTACCTACGGATTTTCTGGGGAGCCCAGATGAACCTCCAGAGCCCCCTGAGGAAGCTGAAATTTCTCCATCCCAGCAGGAGGCCCACACTCGTCATCCAGAGCGCACTGAGGAGGCTGAATCTTTACCCCAGCACGAGGCCCCTGCTCAGCATCCACAGACGCCTGAGGAGGTTGAATCTTTTTCACCCCAGGCAGAGGCCCGGGCTCAGCATCCAGAGCCCGCTGAAGAGGTAGAGCCACCTCCACTTCAGCAGGAGGCTCCATCTCAGCCTTCAGAGGCCCCTGAGGAACTAGAAACTTCAAGTCCCCAGGAGGCCCTAGCCCAGCCTTTGGAGACACTTAAGGAGGTTGTAGTTCGACCAGTAGCACATCATGGGGTAAATGAAGCTCAGCAGTCAAACTTGTACAACGTCACTGTTAAACCTCTGGATCTGGCACTGACCATAACTCCACAGGTCACCAAAGAGGTTGAACCTTCTCCAGTCCAGCAGGAGACCCCATCTCAGCCTCCAAAGAGCCCTGAAGAGGTTGAACCTCCGCCGCTCCAGCAGGAGGCCCTATCTCAGCCTCCAGAGAGCCTCGAGGAGGTTGAACCTTCTCCTGTCAAGCAGCAGGCCCCATCTCAGCCTCCAGAGCTCCCTGAGGAGGTTGAACCTTCTCTACTCCATCAAGAGGCCCCAACTCAGGCTCCAGAGTTCCCTGCTGAGTATGTACTTCAAATTCCAGTGAGTGCTGAGGTAGCATCTCTACCTGGCGTTCAGCGTCACGCTCATTCAAACTTGCCCAGTGTGACACTTCAACCTCTGGATTTGGAACTTAGCATCACTCCAGAGCCCACTCCGGAAGCTGAATTTCCTACAGCTCAGCAGGAGGCCCTGGCTCCACCTCTTGAGCATCTTGAGGAGACAGAATCTTCTCCAATCCAACAAGAGACCTCAGCTAAGCCTCCAGAGCCTCCTGGAGAGGTTGAGCCTTCACGTGAGCGGGAGCAATCAGCTCCACCTTCTGAGCCCCCTGAGGAAGTTGAACCTTCTCCAACCCAGCAGAAGACCACAGGTCAGCCTCCAGAGCCTCTTGTGGAAGCTGAGCCTTCTCCAAGTGAACAGAAACAACCGACTCAGCCTTCTGAGCCTACAGAGCCTCCTGAGGAGGTGAAGCCAGCAACCCAGCAGGAGACCCCAGCTCAGCTTTCAGAGTCTTTTGGAGAAGCTGAAAGTTCTGCAACCCAGGAGAAAGCCTCAGCTCAGTCTCCAGAGCCCCCTAATGAGGCAGCATCTTCTCCAACCCAGCAGGAGATCCCAGCTCTGACTCCAGCGGAGACAGAACCTTCTGAAACCCTGCAGGAGCAATCAGCTCAGCCTCCAGAGCCTTCTTGAGGGGAGGTGGAACCTTCTGCAACTCAACAGGAACAGCCAGCTCAACCTCCAGAGCATCATGAAATGACAGTTTCACCTCCAAGTCACCATCACGCTCAGCATTCAAACTTATCCAGTGTCGCTGTCAAACCTGCAGATGTGGAGCTTACCATAACAAAAGAACCCACTCCAGAGGTGGGACCTTCTCTAAATCAGCACAAGCCTTCAGCTCAGCCCTCAGTGCCCCTTACTAATGCAGAATTTTCTACAACCCAGCATGAGGCCCCCACGCTGCCTTCACAGCCACCTGAGGAGGTTGAACCTTTACCAGTTCAACAGGATGCACCAGCCCAATCTCCAGAAGCCAGTACACATAATAAACCTTCAGTACAAGAGGAGACCCCAGCTCAGTATCCAGAGCATCCTGGAGAAGAAGTTATACCTGCCACAACCCAGCAGGAGACTCCAGATCAGCATCCACTGGCTCCTGAGCTTGTACCTTCTCCACCTCAGCAGGCAGACACAGCTCAGCCTCCACAGTCTCCTGGTGAGGTTGACTCCTCTCCAACCCAGTCTCCAGAGCTCTCTAATGTGACTGTAGTTTTCTCTCCAGAGCATCATGTAATAACAGTTTCTCCTCTAGGTCAGGATCAAGGTCAGCTTCTGCAGCGGCCCGATGTCACTGTTAAACCTGTGGATCTTGCACTTACCTTAACTGCAGCGTTCACTAATGAGGTTGAAACTTCTCCACCCCAACAAGAAACCTCGGCTCAGTCTACAGTGTCCCCTGAGCAGTTGGAACCTTTGTCAGTCCAACAAGAGTTTTCAAATCAGCATCCAACCCCCTTTGAAAATGTTGAACCTTCTCCAGTTCAGCAGGGAGCCCCAACTCAACCTGAAGAACTTCCTGAGGAAACTGAACCTTCTCCAAGGCAGCAGGAGAGCTCAGCTCAGGATCCGAAGCACACTGAGTGGGTTGAACCTTCTCCAGTCCAGCATCAGCACCCAACTCAGCCTCCAGGGGCCTCTACAGATGGTGCAGATCAACCTTCAGTACATAATGAAGTGACATTCTCACCTCTAGGTCCAGATGAAGTTGAACATCCAGTGTTGCCTAATATCACAGGTAAACACGTGGATCTGGCAGTTGCTTTAATTCTAAAGCCCACTAAAGAGGTTGAACATCCTCCAGTGCAGCAGGAGGACCCTACTCAGACTCCAGATCCCCCTGGAGGGATAGAGCTTTCTTTAGTCCAGGCGGAGGCCCCAGCTCAGTCTCCAGTTGCCCAGGGGGGCTCAGCTATATCTCCTGAGCCCCCGAAGGAGGTGGTACCTTCTCCCACACAGCAAGAGCTTCAGGCTCAGTCATCAGAGCTCCCTGCAAAGGTGGAACTATTTTCAATCCCTCAAGGGACCCTTCCTCAGCTTCTACAGCCCCCTGAGAATATGGAATCTTCTCCAGTCCAACAGGAGTTCCCAGACCTACCTCTGGAACCCCTGAAAGAGACAGAAACTTCTCCAGCCCAGCAGGAGGCCCCGTCTTAGCCTCCAGCGCCACCTAAGGAGGTTGTAGCACAAACTCGAGTGCATTATGAGATGCCAGTTGCAACACTAGGACAGGATCAAGCTCAGCATTCAAACTTGCCCAGTGTCACAGTTCAACATTTGGACCAGGGGCTTCCCACAGCTCCAGAACCTACAACGGAGGCTGAACATTCCGCAGTCCTGCAGCAGACTGCAGTTCCTCCAACATACCCCGAGGTGACATTTCCAAATCCAGAGCAAGTTCAGGCTCAGCATCCAACCTTGACTGAGGTCACAGTTCAACCTTTGGACCTTCAATTGACCATAAGGCCAGAACCCACTAAGGAGGATGAAGCTTCTCCAACCATGCAGGAGACCTTAACCCAGCCTCCATAACCACCTAAGGAGGTTTTTGTAGCTCAGCCTACAGTATATCAGAACCCAATTTTTCCAACACAAGATCAGGATCACACTGAGCCTCCAACATCACCCAGTGTCACAGTTCAACCTTTAGACCAGGGGCTTACCACAACTCCAGAACCTACTATGGAGGCTGAACATTCCACACCCCTGCAGGAGACTATAGTCCCTCCAACATACCCCGAGGTGACTCTTCCAAATCCAGAGCAAGTTCAGGCTCAGCATCCAACCTTGACTGAGGTCACAGTTCAACCTTTGAACCTCTTACTTATGTTAACTCTGGAATCCAGTATGGAGGTTGAACCTTCTCCAACCATGCAGCAGACCCAAGCTCAGCCTCCAGAGCTCATTAAGGAAGTTGTAGCTCAATCTCCATTGTATCCCAAGGTGACAGTTCCAGCACCAGATCAGGATCATGCTGAGCATCCAACATCACCCAGTATCACAGTTAAACCTTTGGAGCTGGAGCTTACCACAACTCCAGAACCTACTACAGAGTCTGAACATTCTACAGCTCAGCAGCAGACTACAGCTCCCCCTCCAAATACCCTGAGGTGACACTTGCACAGCCAAGGCTGACTCAAGTCACAATTCAACCTATGGATGTGGAACTTACCGTTACTGTAGGATCCAATATGGAGACTGTACATTCTCCAGTCATGCAGGAGACCCCACCTCAGCCTCCAGAGGCACCTCAGGAGGTTGTAGTTCAATCTCCATTCCAGCAGGAGGTGACAGTTCCAACCCCAAGTAAGGATCAAGGTCAGCATTCAACATCATCCAGTGTCACCGTTCATCATGTGGACCTAGAGCAAACCACAACTCCAGAACCCACTATGGAGGTTGGACATTCTACATCCCTACGGCAGACTACAGCTCCCCCTCCAAAACACCCTGAGGTGACACTTGCACAACTACACCTGACTCAAGACACAGTTCCACCTGTGGACTTAGCAGTTAACATATCTCAGCAACCAAGGCCATCTGAGACAGTACTTTTTCCTTTGACTCAGTATTCAGTATCCACAGGTATTCCTGATGTAAAATATACCCCAGAAAAGAAGCAGCCAGAACAGAATGCCACCACAAACATCAGCATATGTGAGCTCTGTAGCTGCAAAAATGAGACACTGTCGTGTGTTGTTCTCAGCCCAAAGAGAAAGCTCCACAGAGTGCATGAGCCAGAGTCTAACACCTACAATGGCGCCTTCACCATCATGTAAGAATCGCCTTTCCTCATTTGTTCTCTGCATCCTGCCTGACATGGCAGCCTTTCTTCAGGTCTTCCTGGGTCCTCCTTATCTCCCAATCCACATAGACTGACTTTCTGTTTCCACCTTTTGTTTGTCCATGATTCCTTATCTTCATTCTCCTTCTTACTATTTTTCCCTCTCCTCCAGTCTTTTACTTTTAATTGCCCTTATTTTTTCCTTCTCCATTTTTTACCCCATTATTTAATTTCTTAACATCTACTCTTCTCCCATCTTTATTACATCTTCTTTACAGCAAAATGTCCCTCTCCCCATCTCATTGGTGGTAATACAGCAAAGTGGTTAAGAGTAGAGATTCTGGAGCCAGACTACCTGGGTTTGAACCCAGGTCTGTCATTTATTAGCTTTATGACTCAATTTCCTCATCTGTAAAATGGGGATTATGGTAGTCATCATTGCATAGGATGACTCCTATGACTCCTAAATCTCCCAATGACTCTAATCTTAAGGATTCTCTATGTAGAGTATCATGTCATCTGCAAACAATGACAGCTTTACTTCTTCTTTTCCGATTTGGATTCCTTTTATTTCTTTTTCTTCTCTGATTGCTGTGGCTAACACTTCCAAAACTATGTTGAATAATAGTGGTGAGACTGGGCAACCTTGTCTTGTTCCTGATCTTAGTGGAAATGGTTTCAGTTGTTCACCATTGAGGACAATGTTGGCTGTGGGTTTGTCATATATGGCCTTTATTATGTTGAGGAAAGTTCCCTCTATGCTTACTTTCTGCAGGGTTTTTATCGTAAATGGGTGTTGAAATTTGTCAAAAGCTTTCTTTGAATCTATTGAGATGATGATATGGTTTTTCTCCTTCAATTTGTAGGCAGAACACTCTATGACATAAATCACAGCAAGATCCTTTTTGCCCCACCTCCTAGAGAAATGGAAATAAAAACAAAAATAAACAAATGAGACCTAATGAAACTTAAAAGCTTTTGCACAGCAAAGGAAACCATAAAAAAGACCAAAAGACAACCCTTAGAATGGAAGAAAATATTTGCAAATGAAGCAACTGACAAAGGATTAATCTCCAAAATTTACAAGCAGCTCACACAGCTCAATAACAAAAAAAAAACAAACAACCCAATGCAAAAATGGGCCAAAGACCTAAATAGACACTTCTCCAAAGGAGATATATAGATTGCCAACAAACACATGAAAGAATGCTCAACATCATTAATCATTATAGAAATGCAAATCAAAACTACAATGAAATATCATCTCACACCAGTCAGAATGCCCATCATCAAAAAATCTACAAACAATAAATGCTGGAGACGGTGTGGAGAAAAGGGCAC
Organism: Balaenoptera borealis; assembly: GCF_965194805.1. Classification (NCBI taxonomy): domain Eukaryota; kingdom Metazoa; phylum Chordata; class Mammalia; order Artiodactyla; family Balaenopteridae; genus Balaenoptera; species Balaenoptera borealis. The sequence goes on from NW_028122890.1 coordinate 43,642, forward strand.
CCTCTTGCATTGTTGGTGGGAATGTAAATTGATACAGCCACTATGGAGAACAGTATGGAGGTTCCTTAAACAACTACAAATAGAACTACCATACGACCCAGCAATCCCACTACTGGGCGTATACCCTGAGCAAACCATAATTCAAAAAGAGTCATGTACCAATATGTTCATTTCAGCTCTATTTACAATAGCCAGGACATGGAAGCAACCTAAGTGTCCATCGACAGATGAATGGATAAAGAAGATGTGGCAGAGAGAGGAGAAGATGGCAGAAGAATAAGAAGCGCAGATCACCTTCCTCCCCACAGATACATCAGAAATACATCTACACGTGGAACTGCTCCTATAGAACACCCACTGAATGCTGGCAGAAGATCTCAGACCTCCAAAAAGGCAAGAAACTCGCCATGTCCCTGGGTAGGTCAAAAGAAAAAAGAAAAAACAGAGACAAAAGAATAGGGACGGGACCTGCACCAGTGGGAGGGGCCTGTGAAGGAAGAAAGGTTTCCACACACTAGGATGCCCCTCTGTGGGCGGAGACTGCAGGTGGCGGAGGGGGGAAGCTTCGGAGCCGTGGAGGAGAACGCAGCAACAGGGGTGTGGAGGGCAAAGCGGAGAGATTCCCACACAGAGAGCAGTGCCGACCGGCACTCACCAGCCCGAGAGGCTTGTCTGCTCACCTGCCAGGGTGGGTACGGGCTGGGAGCTGAGGCTCGGGCTTCAGAGGTCGGATCCCAGGGAGATGACTGGGGTTGGCGGTGTGAACACAGCCTGAAGGGGTTAGTGCACCACAGTTAGCTGGGAGGGAGTCTGGGAAAAAGTCTGGACCGACCGAAGAGGCAAGAGACTTTTTCTTCCCTCTTTGTTTCCTGGTGCGCGAGGAGAGAGGATTAAGAGCGCTGCTTAAAGGAGCTCTAGAGACAGGCGCGAGACGTGGCTATCAGTGCGGACCCCAGAGATGGGCATGAGATGCCAAAGAGGCTGCTGCAGCCACCAAAAAGCCTCTGTGTGAGCACAGGTCACTCTCCACACCTCCCCTCCTGGAAGCCTGTGCAGCCCGCCATTGCCAGGGTCCCGTGATCCAGGGACAACTTCTCCAGGAGAACGCACTGAGGGCCTCAGGCTGGTGCAACATCACGCCGGCCTCTGCCGCCCCAAGCTCGCCCCGCACTCCGTACCCCTCCCTCCCTCCCGTCCTGAGTGAGCCAGAGCCACCGAAGCAGCTGCTCCTTTAACCCCATCCTGTCTGAGCGAAGAACAGACGCCATCAGGCGACCTACACTCAGAGGCGGGTTCAAATCCAATGCTGAACCCCGGGAGCTGTGCGAACAAAGAAGAAAAGGAGAAATTTCGCCCAGCAGCCTCAGAAGCAGTGGATTAAAGCTCCACAATCAACGTGATGTACCCTGCATCTGTGGAATACCTGAATAGACAATGAATCATCCCATAATGAGGAGGTGGACTTTGGGAGCAAGATATATTATTTTTTCCCCCTTTTCCTCTTTTTGTGAGTGTGTATGTGTATGCTTCTGTGTGAGATTTTGTCTGTATAGCTTTGCTTTCACCATTTGTCCTAGGGTTCTGTCCGTCCTTTTTTTTAATTTTTTTTCTTAATAATTATTTTTTAATTTAATAATTTTATTTTATTTTATCTTACTTTATTTTATTTTATTTTATCCTCTTTCTTTCTTTCTTTCTTTCTATTTTTTCTCCCTTTTATTCTGAGCCATGTGGATGAAAGGCTATTGGTGCTCCAGCCAGGCATCAAGGCTCTGCCTCTGAGGTGGGAGAGCCAACTGCAGGACACTGGTCCACAAGAGACCTCCCAGCTCCACGTAATACCAAATGGTGAAAACCTCCCAGAGATCTCCATTACAACACCAAGACCCAGCTTCACTCAACGACCAGCAAGCTACAGTGCTGGACACCCTATGCCAAACAGCTAGCAAGACAGGAACACAGACCCATCCATTAGCAGAGAGGCTGCCTAAAATCATAATAAGGCCACAGATACCTCAAAACACACCACCAGACGTGGACTTGCCCACCAGAAAGACAAGATCCAGCCTCATCCACCAGAACACAGGCACTAGTCCCCTCCACCAGAAAGCCTACACAACACACTGAACCAACTTTAGCCACTGCGGACAGATGTCAAAAACAACAGGAACTATGAACCTGCAGCCTGAGAAAAGGAGACTCCAAACACAGTAAGATAAGCAAAATGAGAAGACAGAAAAACACACAGCAGATGAAGGAGCAAGGTAAAAGCACACCAGACCTAACAAATGAAGAGGAAATAGGCAGTCTACCTGAAAAAGAATTCAGAATAATGATAGTAAAGATGATCGAAAATCTTGGAAATAGAATAGACAAAATGCTAGAAACATTTAACAAGGACCTAGAAGAACTAAGGAGGAAACAAGCAAGGATGAACAACACAATAAATGAAATTAAAAATACTCTAGAAGGGATCAATAGCAGAATAACTGAGGCAGAAAAACGGATAAGTGACCTGGAAGATAAAATAGTGGAAATAACTACTGCAGAGCAGAATAAAGAAAAAAAAATGAAAAGAACTGGGGACAGTCTCAGAGACCTCTGAGACAACAGTAAACGCACCAACATTCGAATTATAGGGGTCCCAGAAGAAGAAGAGAAAAAGAAAGGTACTGAGAACATAGTTGAAGAGATTATAGTTGAAAACTTCCCTAATATGGGAAAGGAAATAGTTAATCAAGTCCTGGAAGCACAGAGAGTCTCATACACGATAAATCCAAGGAGAAACACGCCAAGACACATATTAATCAAACTATCAAAAATTAAATATAAATATAAAGAAAACATATTAAAAGAGCAAGGGAGAAAGAATAAATAACACACAAGGGAATCCCCATAAGGTTAACAGCAGAAACTCTGCAAGCCAGAAGGGAGTGGCAGGACATATTTAAAGTTATGAAGGAGAAAAACCTACAACCAAGATTACTCTACCCAGCAAGGATCTCATTCAGATTTGATGGAGAAATTAAAACTCTTACAGACAAGCAAAAGCTGAGAGAGTTCAGCACCACAAAACCAGCTTTACAATAAATGCTAAAGGAACTTCTCTAGGCAAGAAACACAAGAGAAGGAACACACCTACAATAGCAAACCCAAAACATGTAAGAAAATGGGAATAGGAACATACATATCAATAATTACCTTAAATGTAAAGGAATTAAATGCTCCCACCAAAAGACACAGACTGGCCAAATGGATACAAAAACAAGACCCGTATATATGCTGTCTACAAGAGACCCACTTCAGACCTAGAGACACATACAGACTGAAAGTGAGAGGATGGAAAAAGATATTCCATGCAAATGTAAATCAAAAGAAAGCTGGAGGAGCAATTCTCATATCAGACAAAATAGACTTTAAAATAAAGACTATTACAAGAGACAAAGAAAGACCCTACATAATGATCAAGGGATCAATCCAAGAAGAGGATATAACAATTGTAAATATTTATGCACCCAACATAGGAGCACCTCAATCCATAAGGCAAATACTAACAGCCATAAAAGGGGAAATCGACAGTAACACAATCATAGTAGGGGACTTTAACACCCCACTTTCACCAATGGACAGATCATCCAAAATGAAAATAAATGAGGAAACACAAGCTTTAAATGATACATTAAAAAAGATAGACGTAACTGATATTTATAGGACATTCCACCCAAAAACAACAGAATACACATTTTTCTCAAGTGCTCATGTAACATTCTCCAGGATAGATCATATCTTGGGTCACAAATCAAGCCTTGGTAAATTTAATAAAATTGAAATCGTGTCAAATATCTTTTCCAACAACAACGCTATGAGACTAGATATCAATTACAGGAAAAGATCTGTAACAAATACAAACACATGGAGGCTAAACAATACACTACTTAATAACGAAGTGATCACTGAAGAAATCAAAGGGGAAATCAAAAAATATATAGAAACAAATGACAATGGAGACACGACGACCTAAAACCTATGGGATGCAGCAAAAGCAGTTCTAAGAGGGAAGTTTATAGCAATGCAATCCTACTTTAAGAAACAGGAAACAGGGCTTCCCTGCTGGCACAGTGGTTGAGAATCTGCCTGCCAATGCAGGGGACACAGGTTGGAGCCCTAGTCTGGGAGGATCCCACATTGCACAGAGTAATTGGGCCCGTGAGCCACAATTACTGAGCCTGAGCGTCTGGAGCCTGTGCTCTGCAACAAGAGAGTCCGTGATAGTGAGAGGCCCGTGCACCACGATGAAGAGTGGCCCCCGCTTGCTGCAACTGCAGAAAGCCCTCGCACAGAAGTGAAAACCCAACACAGCCATAAGATAAATAAATAAATAAAAATTAAAAACCAAACAAAACAATTGGCCAGATACTGATGTTCTAAAAAAAAAAACAAAAACAAACAACAGGAAACATCTCGAATAAACAACCTAACCTTGCACCTAAAGCAATTAGAGAAAGAAGAACAAAAAACCCCAAAGTTAGCAGAAGGACAGAAATCATAAATATCAAATCAGAAATAAATGATAAAGAAATGAAGAAAACAATAGCAAAGATCAATCAAACTAAAAGGTGGTTCTTTGAGAAGATAAACAAAACTGATAAACCATTAGCCAGACTCATCAAGAAGAAAAGGGAGAAGACTCAAATCAATAGAATTAGAAATGAAAAAGGAGAAGTAACCACTGACACTGCAGAAATACAAACGATCATTAGAGATTACTACAAGCAACTCTATGCCAATACAATGGACAACCTAGAAGTAATGGACAATCTCTTAGAAATGCACAAACTTCCGAGACTGAACCAGGAAGAAATAGAAAATATGAACAGACCAATCACAAGCACTGAAATTGAAACTGTGATTAAAAATCTTCCAACAAACAAAAGCCCAGGACCAGATGGCTGCACAGGCGAATTCTATCAAACATTTAGAGAAGAGCTAACACCTATCCTTCTCAAACTCTTCCAAAATATTGCAGAGGAAGGAACACTCCTCAACTCATTCTACGAGGCCACCATCACCCTGATACCAAAACCAGACAAAGATGTCACAAGGAAAGAAAACTACAGGCCAATATCACTGATGAACATAGATGCAAAAATCCTCAACAAAATACTAGCAAGCAGAATCCAACAGCGCATTAAAAGGATCATACACCATGGTCAAGTGGGATTTATCTCAGGAATGCAAAGATTCTTCAATATATACAAATCAATCAACGTGATACACCATATAAACAAATTGAAGGAGAAAAACTATATGATTATCTCAATAGTTGCAGAGAAAACTTTTGACAAAATTCAACACCCATTTATGATAAAAACCCTCTAGAAAGTAGGCATAGAGGGAACTTATCTGAACATAATAAAGGTTATATATGACAAACCCACAGCCAACATTATTCTCAATGGTGAACAACTGAAACCATTTCCACTAAGATCAGGAACAAGCCAAGGTTGCCCACTCTCACCACTATTATTCAACATAGTTTTGGAAGTGTTAGCCACAGCAATCAGAGAAGAAAAAGAAATAAAAGGAATCCAAATCGGAAAAGAAGAAGTAAAGCTGTCACTGTTTGCAGATGACATGATACTCTCCATAGAGAATCCTAAAGATGCTACCAGAAAACTACTAGAGCTAATCAATGAATTTGGTAAAGTAGCAGGATACAAAATTAATGCACAGAAATCTCTTGCATTCCTATACATTAATGATGAAAAATCTGAAAGTGAAATTAAGAAAACACTCCCATTTACCATTGCAACAAAAAGAATAAAATATCTAGGAATAAACCTACCTAAGGAGACAAAAGACCTGTATGCAGAAAATTATAAGACACTGAAGAAAGAAATTAAAGATGATACAAATAGATGGAGAGATATACCATGTTCTTGGATTGGAAGAATCAACATAATGAAAATGACTCTACTACCCAAAACAATCTACAAATTCAATGCAATCCCTATCAAACTACCACTGGCATTTTTCACAGAACTAGAACAAAAAATTTCACAATTTGTATGGAAACACAAAAGACTCCGAATAGCCAAAGCAATCTTGAGAACGAAAAATGGAGCTGGAGGAATCAGGCTCCCTGACTTCAGACTATACTACAAAGCTACAGTAATCAAGACAGTATGGTACTGGCACAAAAACAGAAACATAGATCAATGGAACAGGATAGAAAGCCCAGAGATAAACTCGTGCACATATGGTCACCTTATCTTTGATAAAGGAGGCAAGCATATACAGTGGAGAAAAGACAGTCTCTTCAATAAGTGGTGCTGGAAAAATTGGACAGGTACATGTAAAAGTATGAAATTAGAACAGTCCCTAACACCATACAAAAAAATAAACTCAGAATGAATTAAAGACCTAAATGTGAGGTCAGACACTATAAAACTCTTAGAGGAAAACATAGGCAGAACACTCTATGACATAAATCACAGCAAGATCCTTTTTGACCCAGCTCCTAGAGAAATGGAAATAAAAACAAAAATATACAAATGGGACCTAATGAAACTTCAAAGCTGTTGCACAGCAAAGGAAACAATAAACAAGACGAAAAGACAACCCTCAGAATGGGAGAAAATATTTGCAAATGAAGCAACTGACAGAAGATTAATATCCAAAATTTACAGGCAGCTCATGCAGCTCAATAACAAAAGAACAAACAACCCAATCCAAAAATGGGCAGAAGACCTAAATAGACATTTCTCCAAAGAAGATATACAGATTGCCAACAAACACATGAAAGAATGCTCAACATCATTAATCATTAGAGAAATGCAAATCAAAACTACAATGAGATATCATCTCACATCAGTCAGAATGGCCATCATCAAAAAATCTAGAAACAATAAATGCTGGAGAGGGTGTGGAGAAAAGGGAACCCTCTTGCACTGTTGGTGGGAATGTAAATTAATACAGCCACTATGGAGAACAGTATGGAGGTTCCTTAAAAAGCTACAAATAGAACTACCATATGACCCAGCAATCCCACTACTGGGCATATACCCTGAGAAAACCATAATTCAAAAAGTGTCATGTACCAAAATGTACATTGCAGCTCTATTTACAGTAGCCAGGACATGGATGCAACCTAAATGTCCATCATCGGATGAATGGATAAAAAGATGTGGCACATGTATGCAATGGAATGTTACTCAGCCATAAAAAGAAGCGAAATGGAGTTATTTGTAGTGAGGTGGATGGAGTTAGAGTCTGTCATACAGAGTGAAGTAAGTCAGAAAGAGAAAAACCAATACAGCATGCTAACACATATATATGGAATCTAAGGGGGAAAAAAAAAAGGTCATGAGGAACCTAGTGGCAAGACGGGAATAAAGACACAGACCTACTAGAGAATGGACTTGAGGATATGGGGAGGGAGAAGGGTAAGAGGTGACAAAGTGAGAGAGTGGCATGGACATATATACACTCCCAAACTAGTGGGAAGCAACCGTGTAGCACAGGGAGATCAGCTCGGTGCTTTGTGACCACCTAGAGGGGTGAGATAGGGAGGGTGGGAGGGAGGGAGATGCAAGAGGGAAGACCTATGGGAATATATGTATATGTATAACTGATTCACTTTATTATAAAGCAGAACCTTACACACCATTGTAAAGCAATTATATTCCAATAAAGATGTTAAAAAAAGTATAAATTCTCAATATTAAAATAATACACAGAAATAAAAAAGACAAAGTCTTACCACTCAAAGATAACTATTATTAATATTTCAATGTATTTCTACAGGTCTTTCCTCTGTATTTCTTATTTGTTTACATAGTTGTGTATAGTATGTATAATTTGGAATTCAGTTTTTCTACTTTACATTGATAATAAAATATTCATTTTTAAAAAATTTATTCAAGAATAAAGATATTAAAAAAATTGTATGTGCAGTTTAAAACCTTCCAACAAAGAAACTTCAAGTCCAGGTGGCTTAAGTGATAAATTCTACCAAACACTTAAGGAATAAAATAATGCCAATTGTACACAAACTCTACCAGAAAGTTGAAGAGAAGGGAATACTTCCCAACTTATTTATAAGGCCAACTTTCACCGTATCAAGATTAGACAACGACATTACAAGAAAACTATAGACCAATATCTGTCTTGAACACAGAGGCAAAAATTCTTAACAAAATTTTAGCATATCAAATCCAATAATATATAAAAAGATGATACATAATGACCAAGTGGGGTTTATCTCTAGAATGAAAGGTTGGTTTAATATTTAAAAATCAATTTACCCAACTTAGTACACTAAAAAAGAAAAATCAGGACATCTCTGGTGGGGCAGTGGTTAAGAATCCACCTGCCAGTGCAGGGGACATGGCTTTGAGCCCTGGTCCGGGAAGATCCCACATGCCACGGAGCAACTAAGTCCACACACCACAACTACTGAGCCTGTGCTCTAGAGCCTGTGAGCCACAACTACTGAGCTCATGTGCCACAATTAGTGAAGCCCGTGCACCTAGAGCCCATGCTCTGCAACAAGAGAAGCCACCACAATGAGGAGCCAGCATACTGCAAAGAAGAGTAGTCCTTGCTCGCCACAGCTAGAGAAAGCCTGCTTGCAGCAATGAAGACCCAATGCAGCCAAAAATAAATAAACAAATTAAGAAAAGAAGAGAAAAATCACATAATCATTGCAATGGATGCAGGAAAAGAATGAAAAAATCTAACATCCATTCCTGATTAAAGAAAAAAACAGCCCTCAGTACACTAGGAATGGAAGGAGACTTCCTCAACTTGATAAATAACTTCGACAAAAAAACCTAACATCATATTTAATGGTGAAGGACAAAGTACTTTCTCTCCAGGATCGGGACAAAGGCAAGGATGTCTGCTCTCATTACTTCTATTTGGCATTGCACTGAAAGTTCTAGTCACTGCAATAGGGCAACAAAAAGAAAAGAGATATTCAGAATGGAAAGGAAGAAGTAAAACTATCTTTATTTGCGGATAACATGATTATGTAGAAAACCTGACAGAATCTACAAAATTGCTACTGGAACTAATAAATGAGTTTATCAAGTTTGCAGGGTACAAGATCAACATACACAAAGATTAATATATCTCAACAAACAAGCAGAGATCAAAGTTTTAAAATACTACTTATAATAAAATCAATCATATAAATACTTAGAATAAATCTGACAAAAGTTGTAAAAAAAGGGAACCCTCCTGCACTGTTGGTGGGAATGTAAATTGATACAGCCACTATGGAGAACAATATGGAGGTTCCTTAAAAAACTAAAAATAGAATTACCATATGACCCAGCAATCCCACTACTGGGCATATACCCAGAGAAAACCGTAATTCAAAAAGACACATGCACCCGAATGTTCATTGCAGCACTATTTACAATAGCCAGGTCATGGAAGCAACCTAAATGCCCATCAACAGACGAATGGATAAAGAAGTTGTGGTACATATATACAATGGAATATTACTCAGCCATAAAAAGGAACGAAATTGAGTCATTTGTTGAGACGTGGATGGATCTAGAGACTGTCATACAGAGTGAAGTAAGTCAGAAAGAGAAAAACAAATATCGTATATTAATGCATGTATGTGGAACCTAGAAAAATGGTACAGATTAGCCAGTTTGCAGGGCAGAAGTTGAGACACAGATGTAGAGAATGGACATATGGACACCAAGGGGGGAAAACTGCGGTGGGGTGGGGATGGTGGTGTGCTGAATTGGGCGATTGGGATTGACATGTATACACTGATGTGTATACAATTGATGCCTAATAAGAACCTGCAGTATAAAAAAACAAACAAAACAACTAATACTAAACTTTCATTGGGCTATTTGTATGGAAATATGTTAATATAAATGTTTCAGACATTACATGAAATTTCTAAAAATCTTATATTTGTATTTGTATGGAAATATGTATGGAAATATGTTAATATAAATGTTTCAGACATTACATGAAATTTCTAAAAATCTTATATGTTCTGGTATAATGTTATAAGTAATAATCCTAGGTATTACTTTAAAATGTATATCTCAGAAATAACTAATTTTCTTGTCAACTGCATTATTATGAACTTTCATCAAATCTTTAACCGTGGTCATTTTTAAGTCTTTTGTCATTTACAGACAGTTCTGGGTGTACTCTGATGATTTTGCAAATATGTTCCTATAAAAGGGTTTCATCTTCAAGAAAGTCATGGAAAAGACTCTGACAAGTACAGGTTTCTGGTAACTGACTGTACAGCTGAACTGAATGAATAAGCATTTTCAGAACTCTAATGAAAAACTGATGAACTCATAAAAGTGCTAACAAAAGATCAAGATGAAAAAAAAAATTAATTACATGGGACTGAGTGAACTGATGAGGATGAGTATAATTTTTGTGACTTTCTGTCTGAATTAAAAAAAAAAAATCCCACAAGGACTCAGAGGCAAAGAATATACAAATCAATTTTCACTGCAAAGTAAAGGAGCTGTTACAGTGGAGGACTACTGGACTGAATGTCAATATTATGACATAGTATGAGTGTGTTTCATGTTTGGTAATTGCAATCATTGTTGCTTTTGTTGTGGTCATCCATGTACAATGCTTGGTGTCAGTCTATTTATCTCTTGTAAAAATAAAATACAGTGTGTGTGTGTGTAAAAAAAAAAAAAAAGGACTTGCACACTGAAAACTGTAAAATATTGCTGGGGGAAATTAAGGAAGACCTAAATAAATGGAGAGATATAATGTATTCATGGACCAGAAAATTCAATATTGTTAAGATATCAATTCTCCCCAAATTGATTTATAGATCAACATCCCAGTAGGCTTTTCTATAGAAATTGACAAGCTAATTCTAAAACTCATATGGAAATAAAATTTAGAATAACTAAAACAACTTTGAAAAAGAACAAAGTTGAAGAACTAACAGTAACTGATTTCAAGGCCTATGAAGCTACACTTTAAGGACATTATGATAGTAGTGTAAAGATAGACAAAAAGATCAAAGGAACAGAATAGAAATTTCAGAAGTAGAGAGATGTGGACAACTGAATTTCAGGTTCAAAGGAATTTAAGTGGAGAAACGATAGTCTTTTCAACAAATGATGTTGGAACAATTGAATATCCAGGTGCAAAAAAAAAAAAAAAATGAACTTCCATCCAAACCATATACAGAAATGAACTCAAATTTGTTCAAAGATTTAAATGTACAACATAAAACTATAAAACATAAAATTATAAAACTTCTAGAACAAAACAGGTGAAAAATTTTATGACCTTGAGTTAGGCAGGATTTCTTAGATACAACACCAAAAGCATAATCCATAAAAGAAAAACATAGATAAATTAGACACCATCAAAATTAAGAATTTCTGCCCTGCAAAAGACACTCCTGAGAGAATGAAAAGATGAGTCACAGAATGGGAGAAAATATTTAACAACTTACATATTGGATAAAGGACTAAGTTCCATATTGGATAAAGGACTAATTTCCATATTGGGTAGAGGACTAATTTCCCTTTAAAGAACTGTCAAAACTCCAGAAAAATATAGATAAAAGATTCAAAGATATACAGATGGAAAGTAAGCATATGAAAAGATGTTTGACATGATTAATCATTAGGGATGCTACAGTGAGATACAACTACACACCTATTAAATTATCTAAAATTAAAAATACTGAGCAAAGCAAGTGCTGGCTGCAATGTGAAGAAAATGCAACTCTCATGCACTGCTGGTCGAGATGTAAAATGATCAAACCACTATGGAAAATAGGTATTTTTTAAAAACTTAAACATAAACTTTCCAATGATTGAGCCATTCTACTTGCAGGTATTTACCCAAAAGAAATGGAAGTATACATCCATACAAAGACTTGTACAGAAATATTCATAGCAACTTTACCTGTAATAGACAAAGACTGAAACAACTCAAATGTCCATCAATGGTGAATAGATAAATTGTGGTACATCCATATAATGGAACACTATTCAGCAATAAACAGAAATGAATTACTGATATATACAACAATATGGATGAAGATTAAAATAATCATGCTGAGTTAGAAGCCAGTTAGAAAAAAGTATACACCATATGATTCTACTTACATAAAATTCTACAAAATGCGAACAGAAAGCAGATCAATGGTTGCATGGTGACTGGGAAGGACAAGGAACGATAGCAAGGAAGAATTACACATTGACATTAAGAAACTTTCTGAGGTGATGGACATTTTGATTTTGGTGATTTTTTCATGGTGTGTATGTATGTGTGTGTGTGAACACAGATTATTGTATGTCAATTATACCTCAAAATGCTGTTAAAAGAAATGATATTATATGAGAGAGACAATTGGGGAAATTTGAATAGCAACTCTTTATTAGGTAATATTATTGTGTAGGAATTTAATTTATTCAATACTCTGTGTTAACAGTATTGTAGTTACATAGGAAAATAATTTTTAATATCCAGAGAGGAGGGCATCTAGCTAACAAGAGAGGGATCACAATTGCAGCAGATACTGTGGGAGGCTGAGGAAGATGAGGCTAGAGCAGTGACCAATGTGTGACTGCGTGGTGAAGACAGTCACTTGTCAGCTGACCTGACAAAGACGGTTGGAACAGACTGCTAAATGCAGGGCCCTTTCCGCCTACTAATCTCATGCAATTCCGTCAACTAGCCTTGGCACAACAGAAAGTTTCTATTAGCTTGCCATATTGGAAGGGGGATGGCACAATTTTAGGTACAGTACATTGTGTAATAAACTGTCACAATAGGGTCCTACAGAAATAGTTTTTTAAACTGCAAAAAAATGAAACTTGACCCTTCCCTCACAACATATATGAAAATTAACTCAAAATGAATCATAGGCCTAAATGTAACTATACAACTTCTGGAAGAAAACATAGGAAAAATCTTTGTGATTTTGGGTTAGACAATGGGGTCTCACACAAAGATTTCTTAGATAAGACACAAAAAAGCACAAACCATCTAAGGAAAATTGCTAAGGGACTTCCCTGGTGGTTAAGACTCGTAGTTCCCAATGCAGGGGGCCCGGGTTCGATCCCTGGTCAGGGAGCTAGATCCCACATGCATGCCACAACTAAGAGATAGCATGCCACAACTAAGAAGCCCATGAGCCACAATTAAGGAGCCCATCTGCCACAAGTAAGACCCAGCACAACTAAATAAGTAAATTAAATAAATATAAAAAAAAGAAAAATTGCTAAATTAGAGTTCATCAAAAATTTAAAACTTTTAGTCTTCAGAGACACTTTAATACAATGAAGATAAGTCACAATCTGGGAGAAGATATTTACTAAACACATATCTGGGAGAAAGGACATTTTCCATTGCTTTTTATATAAAGCACTCTTAAAACTCAATATAAATACCCAATTAAAAAATGGATTTGAACAGACACTTCATTTCAAAAGATATTTGCACATGAATAGACACTCAACATCATCAGCTATTACAGAAATGCAAAATGTGGCAAAAACCACGAGATGCAACTACACACCTACTGGAAAGGCTAAAAGTTTTTAAAAATCAAATATAAGGATCAGGTGAAGATGTGGAGCCACTGCAACTCTCATAGACTGCTAGTGGGAAAGCAAAATGGCACAGGCACTTTAGAACACAGTTTAGCAGTTTCTTAAAAAGTTAAATATGCACTTAGCATATGATGAAGTAATCCCACCCTTAGGTATTTTACCCCAAAGAAATGAAAACATATGCTCGCACAAAACATATGTTCACACACACATGTGAGTGTTTTCAGAGGCTTTGTTCATAATAGCCAAAAAACTAGAAACAACTCAAATGTTCATCAAATGATGAATGCGTAAACAAACTGTGTATCCACACAACTAGAATACTACTCAGCAATAAAAAGGAATGAACTACTGACAGGTGCAACAAAACAGATGAATCTCCAAAGAGACTGGCTAAGTCAAAGAAGCCAAAAACAAAAGGCTACATACCACATGATTTCATTTATAAGGTATTCTGGAAAAGGCAACATTATACGGACAAAATTCAGATTGGTGGTTGCCAGGGGCTGGTAGTGGGAGGAGGACGGATTGACTACAAAGGGACATGAGGGGTCCTTTGGGAGTGCAGAAGTTTTCTTTACCTCAAATGTGGTGGTGGCTACAGAACTATACATTTGTCAAAACACATCACACTGTATATTTAAAAATAGTGACTTTTGTTAAATGAAAATTATACATAAATAAACCTGACTTAAGAAAATAATAAAACAAACCTAAAAAAACAATTGTGTGAAAACAAATGTAAGAAAAATCAACTTACAGTTTTTCCAATTCAAGGGTCATCATGAGGATGCTTTCAATTGTTGTAAGTGACACTTGTGTTGTTCCCATGTCTCTGAAGGAGAAGCCCAAACATGCATGATATAAAACCCAAAGACAAAAATTCTAAACTTAAAAAGATACTTAACATGTGATTACTTCAATTCTTGCTTCTTACTTGCCATACATGATAATTCCAAAGAGCTCTTACTGAAGAAATTTAAATTTGCATCATCAAATTAATGACCTTGGTGCTGAACAGTACAATCATTTTTATTATCCTAACTTCTCATTTTCAATTGCATCTACCTCTTTTGATGACTCTTTTTTTAAAAAATAATGTACCCCTTATTCCTTTTTGCTTTCTGGGATAAATAATATTCCTACATGCATCTACATGTTCCATATCTATATGTGTTCTTCAACACTGTTCTCATTCTCTGCTGGCTGTCTTACTCATATATATTCTTCCTTAATCCTTTTCTTTGCCAATAACTCTTATTTTCAATAACCCAGTTAAAATCTAAATTATGACTTTTTAGCCAAAGTACTCAATCTTTGACGAAAGTAAAAAAGAGCAGAAATTATCTCATGAGCCATGAAACTCTTGCAATACTTACAAATATTTTAATGCTAGCAATTTAAAAAGATAAGAATCTTCAACTCTTGTCAAAGGATTATGATTGAGAATTCTGAAAAATGGAATGGAATTTAAATTATCTGAATTTTCAATTACTTCCATGAAAGCTTATATTCAGTTTTTTTGGTATGGAACTTGAAGGTTTAAAAAAAGAGTCATTTTCTCTCTTTACCTATAAATCACCCTTAGCATCTGTAAAACACTTTTTCATTGGAAACTACCCAGGTTTCTAGATGACTATGTGGAGAAGAGAAACAAACAAACAAACAAAAATATAGAAAAAAAGTGGCTAGCAAAGAAAAAATATGCCAAAGAACTTTTCAGGTTAAAAACCCTAGAAGTGACTATGCTGGTAGGAAGCCCTTGCTCGGTAAAAAAGTACTATTTCTAGTGTCCTCCATAATTCAAGGTGTTTTTCCTTCATCTCTACAAATTTTTTAAAATTTCATGATTTAAACTACCCAGTTAAAGACAAAAATAGGGCTAATTCCTTGGTTCTGGAGCCAAAGAAGAAGAGGTATATCCAAGAGGAACTGGTGAAAGCCATACTCCCATCACATAGTCCCATGTGTATTCTTGTATCATAGCCTTTGTTACTGTGTATGTAATCACCTGTTTACTTGTCAGTCTCCTAGATTGTCAGCAACTTGAGAGCAGGGACCACACTTTATTGTCATTATTATTCCTGTTCCTGACATAGTGTCTAATATTTACTAGGTATTTAATAAATGTTTGCTGAATAAATAAATAACATTTTGTTTATATATCAATGAAATAAACAAATTAATTTTGGGGAACAAAATTTTATTCTAAAATGCTGGTATAGATTTTCTTCTAGTTCTTTCTTTCTTTCTTTTTTTTTTAGTTCTTTAAAACAAATAAGGGGGAAAAACAAAACCCCAAAAGAAACAGTAAGAAAGAAAAGAATATCTGACTTTAGGTTAACTCTACTCAAGAATTATTAGCGTATATTTGAGAATATTATAAAGATAAATATGAAAACTAATATCTTTTGGGTTGCCAGGCATCTGTGATCAGCATTTAACATTTAATCCTCACAGTAACCTTATGTGATAGATATACTACCCCATTGTACAAATGAGGAAACTGAGGCACAGAGAAGTTATATAACTTGTCCTAAGTCATCAAGCTAGTAAGAAGCAGAGCTGGAATTTGAACTCAGTTCTGACTCTAAAGCCTCTACTAAACCTGAATGGAAAAAAAAGCAGGGGGGTGTTTAAAACATCTGTTACTTTAACCTTAATTTTGAGAGCACTAAATATAGAAATACCTTTTCAAACTTCATCTACCCATCTGGGAAAGTGTCTATGAGAATGATATTTTCCTCTTTTTATTTATTTATTTATTTCCCTATTTATTTATTTTTTCCTTAATCATCTCCCATGATAAATATTTAATTAGCCTATGGTCATTGAGACTTTAGAGATTTTAAAAAATATTGCAGGAAAATCAGTAAAAATGATGGAGGAAGGACATCTGAAAATTCATCCCTCCATAGAAGCAACAATAACAACATGAAAACTAGCAAAAAGGTCAGAATCAACTTTTTCTGAACTCTGGAAATTTAACCAACAGGCTTGCAGCAAATTGGGGAGCAATTTATTCAAGGAAAACAAATTAATTTCTGTAAGAACAATGAGATCTCTGTTGCTTTAATTGTCCTCGACCTTTGCTCTCCATACCAGTGGTAGCCTTGAAAAACAGCCCACATACCTGGTACCAGAAGGAGCAGCATGGACTGGGAGGTCCTTCAAAGCCTCATTCCCGAAGAACTGTCATTGTTTTACATGTCTGGTGGTCCCCTGGAAGACCTCACTTGAAAGGCTTGCCTTTGACCTGACTGAGAGCTGTCTAGGGAGAAAAGCCTCTCCTCACGTGGCATTTTTGGAAAACATTTTCAAGCAAATATTTTAACATGGAGGTTGCATGAGGCAATGGATAACAGTTTGGGGCAAAAAACAGCCGAACCGAAAAGCTTAAAAAAAAAAGCTGAGGAATGAGATGTCCACAGAGACTTTGAAATGTTCCAATGTATTCCTGGGAAACTGGAAGACCACAAAACATATTCCTGGGAATCTAGGAAAATAACTGTTAGCATTAATAAATGAGTTCAGCAAGGTTGTAGGATATAAGATCAATATTATTTCTACACACCAGCAATGAGTAATCCAAAAATGAAATTAAGAAAACAATTCCATGTGTAACAGCATCAAAACAAATAAAACACTTAGGGAAAAATTTAACCAAGTAAATGCAAGATTCACACTGAAAAATACAAAACTGTTGAAAGAAATTGAAGAAGATCTAAATAAATAGAAAGACATGCTGGATTCATGGACTGGAAGATAATCTTATTAAAATTTCACTACTTCCCAAATCGACCTATGGTTCCATTGCAATTCCTGTCAAAATCCCAGCTGACTTCCTTCCAGAAATTGCCAAGCTAATTCTAAAGTTCATATGGCAATTCAAGGAAACAGAATAACCAAAACAACGTTGGTAAAGAACAAAGTGGGAGGACTCACACATCCTGGTTTCATAACTCAGTTCAAAGCGACTGCAATCACAGTGTGGTACTGGAATAAGAACAGACATGTAAATCAACGGGACAGAATTGACAGTATAGAAATAAACCCTCATATTTATGGTCTATTGATTTTCAACAAGGGCGCCAAAACAATTCAATGTGGAAAGAACAGTCTTTTCAGATGATGCTGGGACAACTGTACATCCACACACAAAATAATGAAGCTGGACTCCTACACTTCCCACCATATATGAAAATTAACTCCAAATGGATCAAATATCCAAATGTAAGAGCTGAGGTTATAAAACTCTTAGAAGAAAACACAGGAGTAAATCTTTATGACCTTGCATTAGACAACAGTTTCTTAGATATGATACCAGAAGCACAAAGGAAAAATAGATGAATTGGATTTTATAAAAATTAAAAAGTTTGTGCTTCAAAGGACACTATCAAGAAAGTGAAAAAAACATATAGAATGGGAGAAAATACTACAGGTGGGAAGAATAAGATGCAGTTGGGAGAAGAAAAGTATAGTAGTTGCTAGGTGTGACAATCTCAAAATTTTGAACTATTACAAATAAAACAGCCACCCTAAATCACCCCAAAGGACAGACCCAAGTTATTTTTGTTTTTAGCATTTATGCTTTTCTAAATCTGAGAAGCTGCCAGGATTTTAGTACATAGCAGAAAGTGATGACAACAACCTGAAGTGTGCAAGCTTTTGTGTGTACATAGCTATCTAAAGGAAACCAATGCTAGTTGACTGGGGGAGCATTAGGGCGGCTCTGTGACCGCAGCTCAATTTGCCTTCATAGTGTGGCCACACCTACCTCATTGATATTCTCAACAATGGGGTAAATAATTCAATAGGGATAAGGCTTTGATTTTCCTCTTATTCTCTCTTAGTGCTTATGTTCTTGGTACAATATTGCTGTACCACAGACAAGCCAGCATGTGAATGTCCTCTGTCTGGTTAAGTTATATAGCCTTTCTACATTGTAGAGTCCTTCAGTTTCTAAAATCATGGAGCTTGTATTGTTAGAACCAATGAAGTGACTAAAAGAATTTTTAAAAATAAGCCATCAGTCTGGACCTGCATAGGTGAATGAAGGAGAAACACTTTAAAGTCAGAAAAAAAAAGTATACTTAACATTTAGGATTATCAACCACTGCTGGTTTTCCATAATATATTTCATTCCTGATTTTACCTGAAAGAGACATGATTACTACGACCATTCAAAAAGTGGTACTTTATTAATTAATAAGCTCTTGGCTCATCTTTGAGGTGGATTTCGAATTTAAAATAGACTACCACACTGCTAACTACTTCACCTGATATTTGTCAATAACATAGTGGCTTCATTCAAGAAATCTACTGATTTATAATTACCTGAAACCCAGTGATGAATCAAGGTTTTGTGGGGCCTGAACCTCATCTACTTTGGGAAATTCAATCTAATAAAAACATGCAAAGTTATGAATACAAAAATTGCTAGGACCCCTCTCAAGACCTTGGAAGGGACCTATGCAAGTGAGGAGCCCTGAAGCCTAAGCTCCATTGAATTCATAAAAAATCGACATCAGGTGGGGCCCTTAGCCAAACTTATTTAATGCAGGCAACTTATAAACACCCCAGTAATATGTCATTATAGGTAGTAAAATGACTTAATTCGAGGGTGGCATCTTCCCTTGGTGGCTTGCCTTTGGAAAGAGATGCAGTAAGTTTGTATCTCACCATGGCAAATGTTTCCTGAAGCAAATTAGCTTTGTCTATTAGAAAGACTTAGCCCAAAACAAAGACTTACTATACTGTGACAATCTTTTGAAAGTAACTGTGAATGAGTTTTAGGAGTACAGTACTGATTTATTTCCAACACCAGATAGTTCTGATTCTTTCACTACCTTTTTCTGTCATTTAAGAGGAACACAAATTCAAAAGGAACAAGATGGTGCCTCTTCCATTACAAATCTTTTCTAACCTACCACCCATTTTCTACTTCATCAACCCCTCCCTCACCTTGTTACCCTGCTGCATAGATGCTAGAATGGGTATCATATATGTTTTCCCATCAACATCCTCTTTCTCCTTCCAGAATGTAAGCTTCTTGGGGACAAAGTCCCTGCCCTATGCGTCTTTGTATCTTCAGCACTTAGTACAGTTCTGACACACAGTGGGCATGGCACTCAGTGAATGTTTTTGAATGAATTCATTAATTTTTAAACTGTGATTTATGTATTTATTTATTTACTTCTACAATGTATTTACCTGTGTTGCCTACATAACTATAGTGAAACTCTGATTCTTATACGGAACTCTTCGTGTTATGGGATGTTTAAGAAAGGCGGTGAGTTTAAGACGTTGTATTGACGCTACTAAAACCTCCTGGTGAAGGGACCTCATGAGCCTGCTCTCCGGTGCTCTGGCAAAAGAAAAACTGACCCTCGGTGCTCTCTCCCCAAGGTAGGTATCAGCAAACTAACAAGGGAAAGGAAGGAAGCCGCTAAAGATAGGCATCTGCAGGAATTGCTAATCCAGCTCCAGACACAGCCTCAACACCTTCATTAACCCAAAATGAACTGTGTGAAACTGGATTTCTGAACCATAAGACAGGTAAGAGAGTCTTTTCCAAAGCCAGGTGTAGAAGAGCTCTTTACCTTGAGTCTAAAATCGCCTTCGGGCCATTGAACGTACTCACTCTCATTTCCTTGGGTCATCAGAAATCACAGAATTTTTGAGCTGAAGGGGTGTAAAATCCACACTTCTTATTGAAAAGTAGTCAGCAAAGAAAGTATATTGAATTAGGCTACAGCAATGTATTTTCTTTGTATTTCTCACACTACAGCTAAACACAAACAAAGTCTTTTTCCATACCTCAAAGCTTCCTATTGGCCACAGATCATTCACTTCAGAGATCTATGCTTTTTGAAAAATAATGTTCTGGGTGGCTGGGGAGAGCCCTGTGGTGGGTGTTCAGGAATTCTTTCTACTTTACCATTTAAAAGAGCTAATAATGGTTGGGGAAGCACCCACACCTTTTGCTCCCTGAAGAATTCGGTGCTAAACTTAGTTCTTTGCAGCTCTGTGTTGCATACATTTTAAGCAGTTAGGAACTTTGCACATGAGCAGGAATCAAAGTGAAATTCAAAAGTGGAACTTCATGGACCATTCGCATATTGGAGAGGCATCAGTGGGATTCCATGACAATGCTAATTTGAGTGTTTTTGCTTGGTGCCTTTTATTGCCCGTGCCAAAGATCAGTACTATGGAAAGCAGAGCGTTTCATATATATGAGTTAAACAAGTCTCTTGGCCTCTTTGTACCTTACTTACTTTCCTCATTTGAAAAATAAATAAATAAATGGCTCTCAAGACATACTTTCCAGAATTCATACTGGGCTTACACCCAGCTTACCAATAACTGCATGATGTTTTTACACACAGTTTTTTACATGCATTCATCTTCTATTTCACTTACAACTTGTGTAAATCTGCATTCCATGCCAGGCCTGAAACGTTCCAAAGCTCAGTTCTGTGAGTAAATTGCAATCAAGATTTCTGCAAAAAAAGACACAAGCAAAAAAGAAGAAAAATATATATTCTTTCAGAACATTTATCCTTTGGCAATAATTCTAATTTATATATGATGAAACACAACATCACTACTCCCTCCATACAGTAAAGAAATCTCACTGTGGAAGATATTATGATCTATACTTTCATGATTATATATGTGGTGCATTAGATACAAAATAGTAAACGCTCATTAAATACTTGTGTTAAGTGATCTTTATTTCTCTAGAAAGGCAGCACTATTGACATTTTGGGCTGGATAATTCTTTGCTGTGGGAGGCTCTCCTGTACACTGTTGGATGTTTAGTAGCATCTCTGGCCTCTGTCCACTAGATGCCAGCAGCATATACAGTTTTGACAAGCAAAAATGTCTCCAGACGCTACCAAATGTCACCTGCGTGCAAAATCACCCTGGTTGAGAGCCACTGAACTATAATGATTCACTCTGATCTGTGTAATAATTCTCCCACTAATCTTTGCTAGAGACAAAAAGGATTTGCTACAAAATTTTAATAGTAAATTTAATCATATTTCAAAATAAGTAACAAATTACTTTGACAAAAAATTAAGCTTTACAAAAATTTGAAATATAATGAAGTTATATTTATAACTTACATAAACTGCATAAAAGGTAGTGGTTCAAATGTATGTCTTTCGATAGACTGTATTTTATTGCAGGATAAATCTCTAGGAAAAGTAAAAGGAAAATATTTCCTCAATTAGCTATTTGATATCTAATAAGTAAGAATAACTAGTAGAAGTTAGAATGATAATAATAAATAAGAAGCTTTGGTCTAAACTCCAAACCTTAGGAATTATTATTTGAACCTTCCAGAGCCCCTAACCCTGCCTTCACCTCTCTTAAGAGTCTCATCTTCAAGATCTTCATAAATTAAATATACAACTATAGATCTTGATAGATTTTGGAGGTAATCTTTCCTGAGAGCAGAAGCATTGATTAGATTCCACCTTTCGTGGTCTCATCAAATTCTAGATTATGAGCTCAAAGTTTTTATCTCTATATATCATTATAATTTCTAATATTAAAAGGAATATTCTTATATTTACACACTTCCCAGTAGAGTTCTGTTTTTCTAGGTCAATTCATTACCAGAAGAAATAAAAGATACCCTTTCATGCAACTTGAAAGGAAGTTACCTCGCTCAGTAATATGTAACTTTAATTCAGTATTACACTTTCTATCATATTGACTTTTATTCGAAAATACCTACTCTTGACTATAGCTGACTATCTTATTTCCATTGATTCCAGCTTAGTCTCTCATTTCACCTGGATGGGTATAACTGTCTTCTGATTGGTGTTTCCATCTCTACCCTCTCCCTTTCTAAGCCATCCTCCACGCGATCACCAGATTAACTCTCCGGAAGTGGTTCTCAAATACCAGCATCACTTGTGAACTTACTGAAGATACAAATACTCAGCCCTACTCTGGACCTCTTGAGTCAGTAACTATGGGGGTGGAATTTGTGTTTTCACAAGCCCTCCAAGTGGTTGGTTCTGTTGCAGGCTAAAGCTTGTCCTAAAGCACTGCTGTGGTAACATGGTAGCTTGGCATGTTATCCTTGGCTTGGCCTCCAAAGCCCTAGATGATCTGGCTCTAATCTCCTACTCTTCCCACTTGTACTCTACAGGTACTCAGAGTATTTTTCTTGTGTTTTGCCTATCTCCCACTTTCCTTTTGCAAGCTTATTCTTCCCAAGATGTCTGTCATTGATACCCAATGGCCCTTCGAGGTCCCGTTTAAATAGCATTGCTCTAGTAACATCTTCCCTGATCCAATTTGAAGTCTTTTTTCCCTCTTTTGTGTTCCAATACCAACTTATAGCTCTCTTTGCCCATATTCATTTCTTTCTTTAAATATAGCTATTTTTGCAACCCATTTCCTCTGAGCATAAACTTCTTCAAATTATGGACAATATCCTGCTTATGTGCATCGTCTATCATGTTTAAAGCCAACACGTGGACATAAAGCAAACTCAAATATTAATAAAATCAACAAATAGCTGGGGAGTGGATTGAAGGAGGAAATGACTGTTTTAAAAGAAATGTAGTTTTATAACTTCATGGTGCCTCCACAGCACTTTGTCATTATGGTTTGAGCTTATATGTTTATTTTCCCTGTGAGATCATGAGTTGCTAAAAGGAGTCCTGTCTTACCCATCTTCGTGTTTACAACACTAGGCGTAGTGCTGAATAGCATATTCTTTTTCCACTTTTTTATTGATTGGCTTTTTCTTTTTAAAGAATGAGAATACTTATGCTAACCTGAAATAATCAGATTATAAAGTATTTCATAGTAGAAGTAATGAAGGGCCTAGTCCACTGAGCAGTTATCTTATTTGTTTTTCTCCAAAGTGTGTTTGTACAGTTTGGAGTGTAGATGGCAGAGAAAAGACTAAAATAAAGGTGATTACCCCTTAAGGCTTGGAAGGTTTGATCATTAAAAGAACTATTTTTAGGGTCATGTGAGGCTCTTTATACCCACTTCCCTTAAGCCTTTTATATTTGCAAGAAGAATCTATTTGCTAAAGAGGATCATTAATTGGCTTAATAAGGATTAATGACATACACAGCTTTGGGTGCCATGGACAAAGGACGAAAACTGAGCTTTTATAGCAAAAAACACAGTTATCTCCTTATCCCTAAATAAAAAGAAATACTAGGCAAGCATTTCCTCTTTGATAAAGAAGCTGGAGAGGGAATTCCCTGGCAGTCCAGTGGGTAGGACTTGGAGCTTCCACTGCTGGAGACGTGGGTTCAATCCCTGGTCAGGGAACTAAGATCCCGCAAGTCGTGTGGCGTGGCCCAAAAAACAAAACAAACAAACAAACAAAGAACAGAAAAAAAAGGCTGGAGAGATTTTTGTTAGGAGCATTTCTGATATGCTTATTTAGTGTAAACATTTCTAAATATACCACTTAACCATCATCTTAAACATTCTTAATATTGGTATCACAATTCCTGCATGGAAATCCTTAACAAGAATTTGTTCTTTTGGTAACTTAATGTGTTCTTGACAATACTGATATTTTTTTAAGATTTTTTTTTTTTTGATGGGGACCATTTTTAAAGTCTTTATTGAATTTGTTACAATACTGCCTCTTTTTTTTTTATGTTTTGGTTTTTTGCCCATGAGGCACGTGGTATCTTAGCTCCCTGACCAGGGATTTAACCCGCACCCCCTGCATTGGAAGGCAAAGTCTTAACCACTAGACCACCAGGGAAGTCCCTTCACAATACTGTTTACATAATTCATCTGCTTAAATATTTAATATTTAAATGTTAATTTAATTTAGATTAAATTATCAAAGTTATGAGTTAATGGTCTTCATATTAATGTAAGTATTCTAAATTTTCTTGTCCTGTAGGGAACAATTTGAGGTTAACTTTAATTCCTCTCATTTCACTAAACCAACTTTTTCAAACCTTTTCTGTAAAGGCCAGATAAGTCAATATTTTAGGCTTTGCAGGCCACATGCAGTCTCTGTCACATATTTTTCTCCGTTTCTTTTTTTTCTCATTTACAGCCTTTTAAAAATCACTTTTAACTTATGGGCTGTATAAAAACGGACTGTGGGCCAGATTTGATCCACAGGTCATAAACAAAATATAAATACAGATGGAGAGTATATGAACACATATAACAAGGTTCATATGGGAGTCTATAATTGCTCAGACCTCATTACCACTTTTCCTCTACAACTAAAGTGTATTTTCCTATCTATACCTTGTCTAATAATGAAAAAATTAAAAATGAATAGGAGATATTCAGTGCGAGTGATGGGCTGGGGCCCTCCACAGACCTACAGAATTGTAGAATTTTATTGCTAGAAGAATTTGAAGAGATTATCTAACTTGAACCCCTTAAATACTTTATAATCTACTTTATAGATAAGAACTCATAAATAAATATGATTAACTTACAAATATCGGAGAGATAGCAAACCTTCAAAGGAGTCCTTATGTAATTCAGTCAAATAATTTTCCCTGAGAATTCTGAAAAATGAAAATGTTATTTCTGGATCAAAATGCAAAATAACTACAACTGTATACTACATAGGACTAACTCCTATATGTGGAGGAAAGCTGGGTAACGGTGCCACCTAAACAACCTAATTCTTATTTAATTTTGGGATGATGATTTCTGCTCTGTTTTCATTTAAACCTTCTTTTCACGTCCTCCTTTGTGTCCATCTCTCTCCATCACGCATGGGCACATGCACACACACGCACACACACAAACACACACACACAACCCAACCACGAAATCATATAGTTAATGCCTACTCTCTAGATTGCGAAGTCTCTGTTAGAACCCAGCTCTGGGTGGCACCAACGTTGCAGAGCTGCCCTTCCCTCCTCTCTTTCCCCAAACCTTATTGGGAAGTCCGACACAAAATTGTATCAGGGCAAATGAAGCCTTCTTATTTTTTCCGCCATTAAAAATTTTTTGAAAGCTAAAATGTGCATAAAATATGCATAACTGTTCAATAATTCAATTGAACAACTGTTCAATTGTTTAATAATTACAAAACAGACCCCCCACGTAACACCATTCATGTCAAGAAAGAATCCTGCCAGCATCCCAGAAGCCCCCCGTGTGCCCTTTTCCAATCACAACCCTCTCTCTGACTTCCTAGAGGGAACCACTATCCTGACTTTAATAATAATTTCCTTGCTTTTTAAATGTAGTTTTGCCTTTTCTCTATCAGCCATAAACAACACAGTTTAGTCTTGCTTCTTCTTGATCTTTATATAAGTGGAATCATATTATATATATTATTTTCCACATTGCTTCTTTCATTCAACGTTATTTTGTAAAATTATTTTATTTTTGCCTGTAGTATGTAGTGTTGCATGTCCAACTACATGAGGCTTCTGAGTATTTGAAAGTGGCTAATGTGACTAAGGAGTTGAATTTTTAATTTAATTAATTTCAATTATTTTAAAATTAAAATTAAAAAAACTGATACTCAATGTAATTATTGGAAAATGTTTATGTTAGCAACAATTTGCATATGTGATACTACGTTTTTGACTGTAAATTTTATGAAATCTCAATACCGATCAAGTATTTGTAATAAAATTTAGCAACCAAATTGTGATTTCAAAGAGTTAGTATGGGAAAAGAAGGTAGATTCTCTCATTAATTTTTATATTGATTACATGTAGATATGATAATACTTTGGATATTTTTAAATACTTAGTATGAAAAAAAAGTAGAATATCTTATTAATAATGTATATAATGATTACATGTTAAAATGATAATATTTTGTAAATAAGGGTTAAGTAAAAGATATTAACATTTATGTCATCTGTTTCATTTTACTTTTGTTTTTAAGTGGCTACCAGAAAACTTAAGATTACTTATGTGGCTTGCATTATGTTTCTGATGAAGTGTATGACTTCTACGTATGATTATACCATACTTTATTCATTCAACTCTTGGTGTATACTGAGATGTTTCTAGTTTTTATTTATTAAAAACAATACTGCTTTGAACATTCTTGTATTTGTGTCCTGATACATATTTGCCTGAGTTTGTCTAGGATGTAATAGCGATACAAAATTGTTTCCTAAGAAGTTGTGCTATTTCAAGTTGGCAGATTGAAACATGTCAAGTCTCCACCCCTTCAACTTCCACCAAAATCCCTAAGAATGATAGAAAAGATATAACTTAAAAGTCACACCCTTAGCTCAATGCGTGGGAGCAGCTCCACAAATGCTCCCCTACCAGAAACGTCCTGGAGCTACCTACAGGGTGATCAGTTGGAATAGTGCGGTAGGAGCAGCCTACAGCACACATCAACCCCACGTCTTTCCTCCTTGATCCAGGCAGCAAAAGGTGTCTTCCTCTAGGCAGGAGCAATTGGTGTTAGAAAGGGGGCAAGGTCCCAGAACCCTGGAAGAAAGGTATGCACTCCCTGACTAGCCACCAGAAGGCACCTTCCACCTCTGCCTTATTGTCAGGGGAACCCATTGGGAGTAATAAACCCCAGCAGCTCATTTCACTTCTCCCCTAAAGCTAGGAAACAAACGCAGTAGAATCTCAACTACAAAGATGAATTACACTCAGGAAGGACGAAACAATGTGAGAAAGCCAACTCCATTAAGGACAGAAAACAAAAACAAACATAAGAGTTTATAGCCAATGAATCAGAGTTAACAAAGCACAAGAGGATCTTAGGATAGCACAATTATTTCCCTCAGACAGATGTAAGCAGATAGCGCATCCATTAATCACCTCAAGAATATACGAATGAAAAATGTTAGCAATAATAAAAAATCTCTGTATATGAGCAGCAGAAATGACAGTTAAAGAATAAATTAGGAAACTGAGAGATCCAGCCAATGACTTCTCCAGAATGCAGAATGAAGGGAGCAGGAACGGTTCACAGTCAAGCCTAACGCCTTGGTCTGCCAGAGGAATGTTAAGCCCTTTGCTTCCACTGGTCTCACAATAAAGACTAGGAACATGCTGCGGGGAGGAGGGGGTGGTGTTTTGCACCTGTTTCTTATAGCTGATAAGCAGGAAGGCACATAGCCAGTATCCCAAGAGTGGAGTGAGGGAGTAGTAGAGAGAGCCAGTACAGAAGAAACTCTATAAGACGTCAAAGGTAGGTTTCTCATACCTGGAAGAATCCCCTTCCTTGCAGGTAATATTAACAGTGGTACATCCTTCAGGAGCCTTGGGGATCTGAGCACAGGCTATGTTGCCTTGTGAAACTATTTCCACTGAGTTCTGCATTTAAAACCTTCTGCTTTTCACTCAACAGTGTCTCTTGGTCACATATTTATATTAATTCCATCTCATAGCTTAATTCCAGCTCATAAATTAATTCTTTACTCATAGCTTATGAGAATTAAACTATAACTACCTGGAAACTCTGCAACTCAGTTATTAAGGTGGTTCATACTATACGGAATATGGTCACACACATTTTTAAAAGATCACTAAAACAAAAACACAAAAGACTTCAATTCCCACAAAGAACTCTTGGAGCCCTGAGCATGCTTCAAAGACCCTGACCTCAATTTGAAATTCACCATTTTAGAAGGAACCGCAATGATTGTCAGAATACATGTTAGGGGGAATGGTCAACAGATGGTGCTAAGAGTGATTGTTTTCTCACCTCTAAGTAGTGGTTTCATATTTCCGTGGAAGGGATCCAAAAAGAAAAAAACCAAATCAATATGTCCAACGACATTTATGTTAACCCTTTTCATACCTTCAAAGGTAGGAAAAAACTCTACCTCCCAATATCGCATAACAAAACTCTATGTATATACCATAAATGATATACAAACATCATAGGAAATGATGGTATATGAAAAAAAGCTACACAAAAGTGGAACTCATATATATTAATTATAACTTTGAACGTTAACAAGGATTCAGTAAGTACAGCAAAGAGATGGGGCTGATCCTCAACTCTTTATGGCACTGTCTTTTCTGATTGGCTGATGGCCATATCAGACTGGTTAGAGTTTGAGTGTCATGGTAGGACAGGGGGTAACAAAACAGTATGTATTTCAAATTAATGGGGTTTCTTGCTGTGAAGTTGTTTGGATGACAGGATAGTATAAATTTTAAAAATAACAACGGTAAATTCAGCCTAGAAGTAAAGTCTAGACTGAGAATGAGTAAGTCACTAAATGTCTATTTAGGTCTTCTGCCCATTTTTGGATTGGGTTGTTTGTTTCTTTAATATTGAGCTGAATGAACTGGTTATACATTTTGGAGATTAATCCTTTGTCTGTTGATTCGTTTGCAAATATTTTCTCCCATTCTGAGGGTTGTCTTTTCGTCCTGTTTATGGTTTCCTTTGCTGTGCAAAAGCTTTGAAGTTTCATTAGGTTCCATTTGTTTATTTTTGTTTTTATTTCCATTTCTCTAGGAGCTGGGTCAAAAAGGATCGTGCTATGATTTATGTCATAGAGTGTTCTGCCTATGTTTTCCTCTAAGAACTTTATAGTGTCTGGCGTTACATTTAGGTCTATAATCCATTTTGAGTTTACTTTTGTGTATGGTGTTAGGGACTGTTCTAATTTCATACTTTTACATGTACCTGTCCAGTTTCCCCAGCACCACTTATTGAAGAGGTTGTCTTTTCTCCACTGTATATGCTTGCCTCTTTTATCAAAATAAGGTGACCATATGTGTGCGAGTTTATCTCTGGGCTTTCTATCCTGTTCCATTGATCTATATTTCTGTTTTTGTGCCATTACCATACTGTCTTGATTACTGTAGCTTTGTAGTATAGTCTGAAGTCAGGGAACCTGATTCCTCCAGCTCCATTTTTTGTTCTCAAGATTGCTTTGGCTATTCAGGGTCTTTTGTGTTTCCATATAAATTGTGAAATTTTTTGTTCTAGTTCTGTGAAAAATGCCAGTGGTAGTTTGATAGGGATTGCATTGAATCTGTAGATTGCTTTGTGTAGTAGAGTCATTTTCACAATGTTGATTCTTCCAATCCAAGAACATGGTATATCTCTCCATCTATTTGTATCATCTTTAATTTCTTTCATCAGTGTCCTATAATTTTCTGCATACAGGTCTTTTGTCTCCTTAGGTAGGTTTATTCCTAGATATTTTATTCTTTTTGTTGCAATGGTAAATGAGAGTGTTTTCTTAATTTCATTTTCAAATTTTTCATCATTAGTGTATAAGAATGCCAGAGATTTCTGTGCATTAATTTTGTATCCTGCTACTTTACCAAATTCATTGATTAGCTCTAGTAGTTTTCTGGTAGCATCTTTAGGATTCTCTATGGAGAGTATCATGTCATCTGCAAACAGTGAAGCTTTACTTCTTCTTTTCTGATTTGGATTCCTTTTATTTCTTTTTCTTCTCTGATTGCTGTGGCTAAAACTTCCAAAACTATGTTGAATAATAGTGGTGAGAGTGGGCAACCTTGTCTTGTTCCAGATCTTAGTGGAAATGGTTTCAGTTTTTCACCAGTGAGGACAATGTTGGCTGTGGGTTTGTCATATATGGCCTTTATTATGTTGAGGAAAGTTCCCTCTATGCCTACTTTCTGCAGGGCTTTTATCATAAATGGGTGTTGAATTTTGTCAAAAGCTTTCTCTGCATCTATTGAGATGATCATATGGCTTTTCTCCTTCAGTTTGTTAATATGATGTATCACGTTGATTGATTTGCGTATATTGAAGAATCCTTGCATTCCTGGAATAAACCCCACTTGATCATGGTGTATAATCCTTTTAATGTGCTGTTGGATTCTGTTTGCTAGTATTTTGTTGAGGATTTTTGCATCTATGTTCATCAGTGATATTGGCCTGTAGTTTTCTTTCTTTGTGACATCTTTGTCTGGTTTTGGTATCAGGGTGATGGTGGCCTCGTAGAATGAGTTGGGGAGTGTTCCTCCCTCTGCAATATTTTGGAAGAGTTTGAGAAGGATAGGTGTTAGCTCTTCTCTAAATGTTTGATAGAATTCGCCAGTCAAGCCATCTGGTCCTGGGCTTTTGTTTGTTGGAAGATTTTTAATCACAGTTTCAATTTCAGTGCTTGTGATTGGTCTGTTCATATTTTCTATTTCTTCCTGGTTCAGTCTCGTCAGGTTGTGCATTTCTAAGAATTTGTTCATTTCTTCCAGGTTGTCCATTTTATTGCCATAGAGTTGCTTGTAGTAATCTCTCATGATCGTTTGTATTTCTGCAGTTTCAGTTGTTACTTCTCCTTTTCCATTTCTAATTCTATTGATTTGAGTCTTCTCCCTTTTTTTCTTGATGAGTCTGGCTAATGGTTTATCAATTTTGTTTATCTTCTCAAAGAACCAGGTTTTAGTTTTATTGATCTTTGCTACCATTTCCTTTATTTCTTTTTCATTTATTTCTGATCTGATCTTTATGATTTCTTTCCTCCTGGTAATTTTGGGGTTTTTTTTGTTCTTCTTTCTCTAATTGCTTTAGGAGCAAGTTTAGGTTGTTTATTTGAGATGTTTCCTGTTTCTTTTTTTTTTTTTTTTTTTGAAGATTAGTATCTGGCCAGTTGTTTTTTGTTTGTTTTTTTATTTATTTATTTATTTGTTTGTTTGTTTATTTATTCATTTATTTATTGGCTGTGTTGGGTCTTCGCTTCTGTGTGAGAGCTTTCTTCAGTTGTGGCAAGCAGGGGCCACTTTTCATTGCAGTGCGTTGCCCTCTCACTCTCGCGGCCTCTCTTGTTGTGGAGCACAGGCTCCAGACGTGCAGGCTCAGTAATTGTTACTCACGGGCACAGTTACTCCACTGCATGTGGGATCCTACCAGACCAGGGCTCGAACCCATGTCCCCTGAATTGGCAGGCAGACTCTCAACCATGTGCCACCAGGAAATCCCTGTTTCCTCTTTCTTAAGGTAGGATTGTATTGCTATATACTTCCCTATTAGAACTGCTTTTGCTGCATCCCATAGGTTTTGGGTCGTTGTGTCTCCATTGTCATTTGTTTCTAGGTATTTTTTGATTTCCCCTTTGATTTCTTCAGTGATCACTTGGTTATTAAGTAGTGTATTGTTTAGCCTCCATACGTTTGTATATTTTACAGATCTTTTCCTGTAAATGATATCTAGTCTCATAGCGTTGTGGTCGGAAAAGGTTCTCGATATGATTTCAATTTTCTTAAATTTACCAAGCCTTGATTTGTGACCCAAGATATGATCTATCCTGGAGAATGAGTTCCACTTTTGTGTAGCTTTTTTTCATATGCCATTATGGTATATACATAGAGTTTTGTTATGCGATATGGGGAAGTAGAGTTTTTTCCTACCTTTGAAGGTATGAAAAAGGTTACCATAAATGTCGTTGGACATATTGATTTGGTTTTTTTCTTTTTGGATCCCTTCCATGGAAATATGAAACCACTACTTAGAGGTGAGAAAACAATCACTCTTAGCACCATCTGTTGACCATTCCCCCTAACATGTATTCTGACAATCACTGCGGTTCCTTCTAAAATGGTGAATTTCAAATTGAGGTCAGGGTCTTTGAAGCATGCTCAGGGCTCCAAGAGTTCTTTGTGGGAATTGAAGTCTTTTGTGTTTTTGTTTTAGTGATCTTTTAAAAATGTGTGTGACCATATTCCGTATAGTATGAACCACCTTAATAATTGAGTTGCAGAGTTTCCAGGTAATAATATTTTAATTCTCATAAGCTATGAGTAAAGAATTAATTTATGAGCTGGAATTAAGCTATGAGATGGAATTAATATAAATATGTGACCAAGAGACACTGTTGAGTGAAAAGCAGAAGGTTTTAAATGCAGAACTCAGTGGAAATAGTTTCACAAGGCAACATAGCCTGTGCTCAGATCCCCAAGGCTCCTGAAGGATGTACCACAGTTAATATCACCTGCAAGGAAGGGGATTCTTCCAGGCAAGAGAAACCTACCTCTGACGTCTTATAGAGTTTCTTCTGTACTGGCTCTCTCTACTACTCCCTCACTCCACTCTTGGGATACTGGCTATGTGCCTTCCTGCTTATCAGTTATAAGAAACTGGTGCAAAACACCACTCCCTCCTTCCCACAGCATGTTCCTAGTCTTTATTGTGAGACCAGCAGAAGCAAAGTGATTAAAATTCCTCGGGCAGACCCAGGAGTCAGGCTTGACTGTGAATCGTTCCTGCTCCCTTCATTCTGCATTCTGGAGAAGTCATTGGCTGAATCTCTCAGTTTCCTAATTTATTCTTTAACTGTCATTTCTGCTGCTCATATACCGAGTTTTTTTATTATTGCTAACACTTTTCTTTCATATATTCTATTTTTTTCACACACACTGAATTTTTTTTTACAAGAGATAAATAAACTGACACCAAGCATTGTAAATGGATGACCACAACAAAAGCAACAATGATTGCAATTACCAAACACGAAACTCATTCATACTATGTCATAATATTGACATTCAGTCCAGTAATCCTCCACTGTAACAGCTCCTTTACTTTGCAGTGAAAATTGATTTATATATTTTTTGCCTCTGAGTCCAGTTGGAATTTTTTTTTATTCAATTTTTGTATATTCCTGAGTTGATTAATGGATGCACTATCTGTTTACATCTGTCTGAGGGTAATAATTGTGCTATCCTAAGGTCCTCTTGTGCTTTGTTAACTCTGATTCATTGGCTATAAGTTCTTATGTTTGTTTTTGTTTTCTGTCCTTAATGGAGTTGCCTTTCTCACATTGTTTCGTCCTTCCTGAGTGTAATTCATCTTTGTAGTTGAGATTCTACTGTGTTTGTTTCCCAGCTTTAGGGGAGAAGTGAAATGAGCTGCTGGGGTTTATTACTCCCAATGGGTTCCCCTGACAATAAGGCAGAGGTGGAAGGTGCCTTCTGGTGGCTAGTCAGGGAGTGCATACCTTTCTTCCAGGGTTCTGGGACCTTGCCCCCTTTCTAACACCAATTGCTCCTGCCTAGAGGAAGACACCTTTTGCTGCCTGGATCAAGGAGGAAAGACGTGGGGTTGATGTGTGCTGTAGGCTGCTCCTACCGCACTATTCCAACTGATCACCCTGTAGGTAGCTCCAGGACGTTTCTGGTAGGGGAGCATTTGTGGAGCTGCTCCCACGCATTGAGCTAAGGGTGTGACTTTTAAGTTATATCTTTTCTATCATTCTTAGGGATTTTGGTGGAAGTTGAAGGGGTGGAGACTTGACATGTTTCAATCTGCCAACTTGAAATAGCACAACTTCTTAGGAAACAATTTTGTATCGCTATTACATCCTAGACAAACTCAGGCAAATATGTATCAGGACACAAATACAAGAATGTTCAAAGCAGTATTGTTTTTAATAAATAAAAACTAGAAACATCTCAGTATACACCAAGAGTTGAATGAATAAAGTATGGTATAATCATACGTAGAAGTCATACACTTCATCAGAAACATAATGCAAGCCACATAAGTAATCTTAAGTTTTCTGGTAGCCACTTAAAAACAAAAGTAAAATGAAACAGATGACATAAATGTTAATATCTTTTACTTAACCCTTATTTACAAAATATTATCATTTTAACATGTAATCATTATATACATTATTAATAAGATATTCTACTTTTTTTTCATACTAAGTATTTAAAAATATCCAAAGTATTATCATATCTACATGTAATCAATATAAAAATTAATGAGAGAATCTACCTTCTTTTCCCATACTAACTCTTTGAAATCACAATTTGGTTGCTAAATTTTATTACAAATACTTGATCGGTATTGAGATTTCATAAAATTTACAGTCAAAAACGTAGTATCACATATGCAAATTGTTGCTAACATAAACATTTTCCAATAATTACATTGAGTATCAGTTTTTTTAATTTTAATTTTAAAATAATTGAAATTAATTAAATTAAAAATTCAACTCCTTAGTCACATTAGCCACTTTCAAATACTCAGAAGCCTCATGTAGTTGGACATGCAACACTACATACTACAGGCAAAAATAAAATAATTTTACAAAATAACGTTGAATGAAAGAAGCAATGTGGAAAATAATATATATAATATGATTCCACTTATATAAAGATCAAGAAGAAGCAAGACTAAACTGTGTTGTTTATGGCTGATAGAGAAAAGGCAAAACTACATTTAAAAAGCAAGGAAATTATTATTAAAGTCAGGATAGTGGTTCCCTCTAGGAAGTCAGAGAGAGGGTTGTGATTGGAAAAGGGCACACGGGGGGCTTCTGGGATGCTGGCAGGACTCTTTCTTGACATGAATGGTGTAACATGGGGGTCTGTTTTGTAATTATTAAACAGTTGAACAGTTGTTCAATTGGATTATTGAACAGTTATGTATATTTTATGCACATTTTAGTTTTCAAAAAATTTTTAAAGGGGGAAAAAATTAGATGGCTTCATTTGCCCTGATACAGTTCTGTGTGGGACTTCCGAATAAGGTTTGGGGAAAGAGAGGAGGGAAGGGCAGCTCTGCAACGTTGGTGCCACCCAGAGCTGGGTTCTAACAGAGACTTCGCAATCTAGAGAGGAGGCATTAACTATATGATTTCGTGGTTGGGGTGTGTGTGTGTTTGCGTGTGTGTGTGTGTGTGTGTGTGTGTGTGCACGCGCCCATGCGTGATGGAGAGAGATGGACACAAAGGAGGACGTGAAAAGAAGGTTTAAATGAAAACAGAGCAGAAATCATCATCCCAAAATTAAATAAGAATTAGGTTGTTTAGGTGGCACCATTACCCAGCTTTCCTCCACATATAGGAGTTAGTCCTATGTAGTATACAGTTGTAGTTATTTTGCATTTTGATCCAGAAATAACATTTTCATTTTTCAGAATTCTCAGGGAAAATTATTTGACTGAATTACATAAGGACTCCTTTGAAGGCTTGCTATCACTCTGATCTTTGTAAGTTAATCATATTTATTTATGAGTTCTTATCTATAAAGTAGATTATCTATAAAGTAATTAAGGGGTTCAAGTTACATAATCTCTTCAAATTCTTCTAGCAATAAAATTCTACAATTCTGTAAGACTGTGGAGGGCCCCAGCCCATCACTAGCACTAAATATATCCTATTCATTTATAATTTTTTCATTATTAGACAAGGTATAGATAGAAAAATACACTTTAGTTGTAGAGGAAAAGTGGTAATGAGGTCTGCGCAATTATAAACTCCCATATGAATCTTGTTATATAAGTGTTCATATACTCTCCATCTGTATTTGTATTTTGTTTATGACCTATGGACCAAATCTGGCCCACAGTCCGTTTTTATACAGCCCATAAGTTAAAAGTGATTTTTAAAGGGGTGTAAATGAGAAAAAAAAAGAAACGAAGAAAAATATGTGACAGAGACTGCATGTGGCCTGCAAAGCCTAAAATATTGACTTATCTGGCCTTTACAGAAAAGGTTTGAAAAAGTTGGTTTAGTGAAATTAGAGGAATTAAAGTTAACCTTAAATTGTCCCCTACCGGACAAGAAAATATAGAACACTTACAGTAATATGAATGCCATTAACTCATACTTTGATAATTTAATCTAAATAAAATGAACACTTAAATATTAAATATTTAAGCAGATGAATTATGTAAACAGTATTGTCAAGGGACTTCCCTGGTGGTCTAGTGGTTAAGACGTTGCCTTACAGTGCAGGGGGTGCAGATTCGATCCCTGGTCAGGGAGCTAAGATCCCACATGCCTCATGGCCAAAAACCAAAACATAAAAAAAAAAGAAACAATATTGTAAAAAATTCAATAGAGACTTTAAAAATGGTCCACATCAAAAAAAAAAAAATCTTAAAAATAAAATCAGTATTGTCAAGAACACATTAAGTTACCAAAAGAACAAACTGTTGGTAAGGATTTCGATGCAGGAATTGTGATACCAATATTAAGAATATGTAAGATGATGGTTAAGTGGTATATTTAGAAATGTTTACACTAAATAAGCATATCAGAAATGCCCCTAACAAAAATCTCTCCAGCCATTTTTTTTCTGGTTTGTTTGTTTTGTTTTTTGGGCCACGCCACATGACTTGTGGGATCTTAGTTCCCTGACCAGGGATTGAACCCAGGTCCCCAGCAGTGGAAGCTCCAAGTCCTACCCACTGGACGGCCAGGGAATTCCCTCTCCAGCTTCTATATCAAAGAGGAAATGCTTGCCTAGTATTTCTTTTTATTTAGGGATAAGGAGATAACTGTGTTTTTTGCTATAAAAGCTCAGTTTTCGTCCTTTGTCCATGGCACCCAAAGCTGTGTATGTCATTAATCCTTATTAAGCCAATTAATGATCCTCTTTAGCAAATAGATTCTTCTTGCAAATATAAAAGGCTTAAGGGAAGTGGGTATAAAGAGCCTCACATGACCCTAAAAATAGTTCTTTTAATGATCAAACCTTCCAAGCCTTAAGGGGTAATCACCTTTATTTTAGTCTTTTCTCTGCCATCTACACTCCAAACTGTACAAACACACTTTGGAGAAAAACAAATAAGGTAACTGCTCAGTGGACTAGGCCCTTCATTACTTCTACTATGAAATATTTTATAATCTGATTATTTCAGGTTAGCATAAGTATTCTCATTCTTTAAAAAAAAATGCCAATCAATAAAAAGGCGAAAAAAGAATATGCTAATCAGCACTATGCCTAGTGTTGTAAACACGAAGATGGGTAAGACAGGACTCCTTTTAGCAACTCATGATCTCACAGGGAAAAAAAACATATGAGCTCAAACCATAATGACAAAGTGCTGTGGAGGCACCATGAAGTCATAAAACTACATTTCTTTTAAAACAGTCATTTCCTCCTTCTATCCACTCCCCAGCTATTTGTTGATTTTATTAATATTTGAGTTTGCTTTATGTCCACGTGTTGGCTTTAAACATGATAGACGATGCACATAAGCAGGATCTTGTCCATAATTTGAAGAAGTTTATGCTCAGAGGAAATGGGTTGCAAAAATAGCTATATTTAAAGAAAGAAATGAATATGGGCAAAGAGAGCTATAAGTTGGTATTGGAACACAAAAGAGGGAAAAAAGACTTCAAGTTGGATCAGGGAAGATGTTACTAGAGCAATGCTGTTTAAACGGTATCTTGAAGGGCCATTGGGTATCAATGACAGACACTTTGGG
The DNA here is from genome assembly GCF_965194805.1 of Balaenoptera borealis. Classification (NCBI taxonomy): domain Eukaryota; kingdom Metazoa; phylum Chordata; class Mammalia; order Artiodactyla; family Balaenopteridae; genus Balaenoptera; species Balaenoptera borealis. The sequence goes on from NW_028122890.1 coordinate 81,351, forward strand.
AAGAATAAGCTTGCAAAAGGAAAGTGGGAGAAAGGAAAAACACAGGAAAAATACTTTGAGTACCTGTAGAGTACAAGTGGGAAGAGGAGATTAGAGCCAGATCATCTAGGGCTTTGGAGGCCAAGCCAAGGATCACATATCAAGCTACCATATTACCACAGCAGTGCTTTAGGACAAGCTTTAGCCTGCAACAGAACCGACCACTTGGAGGGCTTGTGAAAACACAAGCCCCACCCCCATAGTTACTGACTCAAGAGGTCCAGAGTAGGGCTGAGTATTTGTATCTTCAGTAAGTTCACAAGTGATGCTGGTATTTGAAGACCACTTCCGGAGAGTTAATCTGGTGATCGCGTGGAGGATGGCTTAGAAAGGGAGAGGGTAGAGATGGAAACACCAGTCAGAAGACAGTTATACCCATCCAGGTGAAATGAGAGACTAAGCTGGAATCAATGGAAATAAGATAGTCAGCTATAGTCAAGAGTAGGTATTTTCGAATAAAAGTCAATATGATAGAAAGTGTAATACTGGATTAAAGTTACATATTAATGAGAGAAGTAACTTCCTTTCAAGTTGTGTGAAAGGGTATCTTTTATTTCTTCTGGTAATGAATTGACCTAGAAAAACAGAACTCTACTGGGAAGTGTGTAAATATAAGAATATTCCTTTTAATATTAGAAATTATAATGATATATAGAGATAAAAACTTTGAGCTCATAATCTAGAATTTGATGAGACCACGAAAGGTGGAATCTAATCAATGCTTCTGCTCTCAGGAAAGATTACCTCCAAAATCTATCAAGATCTATAGTTGTATATTTAATTTATGAAGATCTTGAAGATGAGACTCTTAAGAGAGGTGAAGGCAGGGTTAGGGGCTCTGGAAGGTTCAAATAATAATTCCTAAGGTTTGGAGTTTAGACCAAAGCTTCTTATTTATTATTGTCATTCTAAAGTCTACTAGTTATTCCTACTAATTAGATATCAAATAGCTAATTAAGGCAATATTTTCCTTTTACTTTTCCTAGAGATTTATCCTGCAATAAAATACAGTCTATCGAAAGACATACATTTGAACCATTACCTTTTTTGCAGTTTATGTAAGTTCCAAATATAACTTCATTATATTTGGAATTTTTGTAAAGCTTAATTTTTTATAAAATTAATTTGTTACTTATTTTGAAATATGATTAAAATTACTAGTAAAATTTTGTAGCAAATCCTTTTTCTCTCTAGCAAATATTAGTGTGAGAATTATTACACAGATCAGAGTGAATCATTATACAGAAGTGGTTCTCAACCAGGGTGATTTTGCACGCAGGTGACATTTGGTAGTGTCTGGAGACAATTTTGCTGGTCAGAACTGTATATGCTCCTGGCATCTAGTGGACAGAGGCCAGAGATGCTACTAAACATCCAACACTGTACAGGAGAGCCTCCCACAGCAAAGAATTATCCAGCCCAAAATGTCAATAGTGCTGCCTTTCTAGAGAAATAAAGATCACTTAACACAAGTATTTAATGAGCATTTACTATTTTGTATCTAATGCACCACATATATAATCATGAAAGTATAAATCATAATGTCTTCCACAGTGAGATTTCTTTAGTTTATGAAGGGAGTAGTGTTGTTATGTTTCATCATATATAAATTAGAATTATTGCCAAAGGATAAATGTTCTGAAAGAATATATATTTTTCTTCTTCTTTTGCTTGTGTCTTTTTTTGTAGAAATCTTGGTTGCAATTTACTCACAGAACTGAGCTTTGGAACGTTTCAGGCCTGGCATGGAATGCAGTTTTTACACAAGTTGTAAGTGAAATAGAAGATGAATACATGTAAAAAACTGTGTGTAAAAACATCATGCAGTTTTTGGTAAGCTGGGTGTAAGCCCAGTATGAATTCTGGAAAGTATGTCTTGAGAGCCATTTATTTATTTATTTTTCAAATGAGGAAAGTAAGTAAGGTACAAAGAGGCCAAGAGACTTGTTTAACTCATATATATGAAACGCTCTGCTTTCCATAGTACTGATCTTTGGCACGGGCAATAAAAGGCACCAAGCAAAAACACTCAAATTAGCATTGTCATGGAATCCCACTGATGCCTCTCCAATATGCGAATGGTCCATGAAGTTCCACTTTTGAATTTCACTTTGATTCCTGCTCATGTGCAAAGTTCCTAACTGCTTAAAATGTATGCAACACAGAGCTGCAAAGAACTAAGTTTAGCACCGAATTCTTCAGGGAGCAAAAGGTGTGGGTGCTTCCCCAACCATTATTAGCTCTTTTAAATGGTAAAGCAGAAAGAATTCCTGAACACCCACCACAGGGCTCTCCCCAGCCACCCAGAACATTATTTTTCAAAAAGCATAGATCTCTGAAGTGAATGATCTGTGGCCAATAGGAAGCTTTGAGGTATGGAAAAAGACTTTGTTTGTGTTTAGCTGTAGTGTGAGAAATACAAAGAAAATACATTGCTGTAGCCTAATTCAATATACTTTCTTTGCTGACTACTTTTCAATAAGAAGTGTGGATTTTACACCCCTTCAGCTCAAAAATTCTGTGATTTCTGATGACCCAAGGAAATGAGAGTGAGTACGTTCAATGGCCCGAAGGCGATTTTAGACTCAAGGTAAAGAGCTCTTCTACACCTGGCTTTGGAAAAGACTCTCTTACCTGTCTTATGGTTCAGAAATCCAGTTTCACACAGTTCATTTTGGGTTAATGAAGGTGTTGAGGCTGTGTCTGGAGCTGGATTAGCAATTCCTGCAGATGCCTATCTTTAGTGGCCTCCTTCCTTTCCCTTGTTAGTTTGCTGATGCCTACCTTGGGGAGAGAGCACCAAGGGTCAGTTTTTCTTTTGCCAGCACACCGGAGAGCAGGCTCATGAGGTCCCTTCACCAGGAGGTTTTAGTAGCGTCAATACAACGTCTTAAACTCACCACGTTTCCTAAACATCCTATAACACCAAGAGTTCCTTATAAGAATCAGAGTTTCACTATAGTTATGTAGGCAACACAAGAAAATACATTGTGGAAATAAATAAATAAATACATACATACATACATACATACATAAATCACAGTTTAAAAATTAATGAATTCATTCAAAAACATTCACTGAGTGCCATGCCCACTGTGTGTCAGAACTGTACTAAGTGCTGAAGATACAAAGACGCATAGGGCAGGGACTTTGTCCCCAAGAAGCTTTCATACTGAAAGGAGAAAGATGGATGTTGATGGGAAAACATATATGAGAGCCATTCTAACATCTGTGCAGCAGGGTAACAAGGTGAGGAGGGGGGTGATGAAGTAGAAAATGGGTGGTAGGTTAGAAAAGATTTGTAATGGAAGAGGCACCATCTTGTTCCTTTTGAATTTGTGTTCCTCTTAAATGACAGAAAAAGGTAGTGAAAGAATCAGAACCATCTGATGTTGGAAATAAATTAGTACTGTACTCCTAAAACTCCTTCGCAGTTACTTTCAAAAGATTGTCACAGTATAGTAAGTCTTTGTTTTGGGCTAAGTCTTTCTAATAGACAAAGCTAATTTGCTTCAGGAAACATTTGCCATGGTGAGATACAAACTTTAGTGCATCTCTTTCCAAAGGCAAGCCACCAAGGGAAGATGCCACCCTCGAGTTAAGTCATTTTACTACCTATAATGACATATTACTGGGGTGTTTATAAGTTGCCTGCATTAAATAAGTTTGGCAAAGGGCCCCAGCTGAGGTGGATTTATCATGAATTCAATGAAGCTTAGGCTTCAGGGCTCCTCACTTGCATAGGTCCCCTCCAAGGTCTTGAGAGGGGTCCTAGTGATTTTCGCATTCATAACTGTGCATGTTTTTATTAGACAGGATTTCCCAACGTAGATGACGTTCAGGCCCCACAAAACCTTGATTCATCACTGGGTTTCAGGTAATTATAAGTCAGTAGATTTCTTGAATGAAGCCTCTATGTTATTGACAAATATCAGGTGAAGTAGTTAGCAGTGTGGTAGTCTATTTTAAATTCGAAATCTACCTCAAAGTTGAGCCAAGAGCTTATTAATTAATAAAGTGCCACTCTTTGAATGGTGGTAGTAATAATCATATCTCTTTCAGATAAAATCAGGAATGAAATGTATTATGGAAAACCAGCACTGGTTGATAATCCTAAATGTTAAGTATAATTTTTTTCTGACTTTAAAGTGTTTCTCCTTCATTCACCTATGCAGGTCCAGACTGATGGCTTATTTTTAAAAATTCTTTTAGTCACTTCATTGTTTCTAACAATACAAGCGCCATGCTTTTAGAAACTGAAGGACTCTACAATGTACAAAGGCTATATAACTTAACCAGACAGAGGACATTCACATGCTGGCTTGTCTGTGGTACAGCAATATTGTACAAAGAACATAAGCACTAAGAGAGAATAAGAGGAAAATCAAAGCCTTATCCCTATTGAATTATTTACCCCATTGTTGAGAACATCAATGAGGTAGGTGTGGCCACACTATGAAGGCAAATTGAGCTGAGGTCACAGAGCCGCCCTAATGCTGCCCCAGTCAACTAGCTTTGGTTTCCTTTAGATAGCTATGTACACACAAAAGCTTACACACTTCAGGGTGTTGTCGTCACTTTTTGCTATGTACTAGAATCCTGGCAGCTTCTCAGATTTAGAAAGGCATAAACGCTAAAAACAAAAATAACTTGGGTCTGTCCTTTGGGGTGATTTAGGGTGGCTGTTTTATTTGTAATAGTTCAAAATTTTGAGATTGTAACACCTAGCAACTACTACACTTTTCTTCTCCCAACTGCATCTTATTCTTCCCACCTGTAGTATTTTCTCCCATTCTATATGTTTTTTTCACTTCCTTGATAGTGTCCTTTGAAGCACAAACTTTTTAATTTTTATAAAATCCAATTCATCTATTTTTCCTTTGGTTGTTTGTGCTTCTGGTATCATATCTAAGAAACTGTTGTCTAATGCAAGGTCATAAAGATTTACTCCTGTGTTTTCTTCTAAGAGTTTTATAGCCTCAGCTCTTACATTTGGATATTTGATCCATTTGGAGTTAATTTGCATATATGGTGGGAAGTGTAGGAGTCCAGCTTCATTATTTTGTGTGTGGATGTACAGTTATCCCGGCATCATTTGGAAAGACTGTTCTTTCCACATTGAATTGTTTTGGCACCCTTGTTGAAAATCAATAGACCATAAATATGAGGGTGTATTTCTATACTGTCAATTCTATTCCATTGATTTACATGTCTGTTCTTATTCCAGTACCGCACTGTGATTCCAGTCGCTTTGAACTGAGTTTTGAAACCAGGATGTGTGAGCCCTCCCACTTTGTTCTTTACCAACATTGTTTTGGTTATTCTGTTTCCTTGAATTGCCATATGAATTTTAGAATTAGCTTGGCAATTTCTGGAAAGAAGTCAGCTGGGATTTTGATAGGAATTGCAATGGAACCATAGGTCGATTTGGGAAGTAGTGAAATTTTAATAAGATTATCTTCCAGTCCATGAATCCAGCATTTCTTTCTATTTATTTAGATCTTCTATTGCTTTCAACAGTTTTATACTTTTCAGTGTGAATCTTGCACTTACTTGGTTATATTTTTCCCTAAGTGTTTTATTTGTTTTGATGCTGTAACACATGGAATTGTTTTCTTAATTTCATATTTGGATTACTCATTGCTGGTGTGTAGAAATAATATTGATCTTATATCCTACAACCTTGCTGAACTCATTTATTAATGCTAACAGTTATTTTCCTAGATTCCCAGGAATATGTCTTGTGGTCTTCCAGTTTCCCAGGAATACACAGGAACGTTTCAAAGTCTCTGTGGACATCTCATTCCTCAGCTTTTTTTTTTAAGCTTTTCGGTTCGGCTGTTTTTTGCCCCAAACTGTTATCCATTCCCTCATACAACCGCCATGGTAAAATATTTGCTTGAAAATATTTTCCAAAAATGCCACGTGAGGAGAGGCTTTTCTCCCTAGACAGCTCTCAGTCAGGTCAAAGGCAAGCCTTTCAAGTGAGGTCTTCCAGGGGACCACCAGGCATGTAAAACAATGACAGTTCTTTGGGAATGAGGCTTTGAAGGACCTCCCAGTCCATGCTGCTCCTTCTGGTACCAGGTATGTGGGCTATTTTTCAAGACTACCACTAGCATTGAGAGCAAAGGGCAAGGACAAGTTAAAGCAACACAGATCTCATAGTTCTTGCAGAAATTAATTTGTTTTCCTTGAATAAATTTCTCCCCAATTTGCTGCAAGCCTGTTGGTTAAATTTCCAGAGTTCAGAAAAAGTTGATTCTGACCTTTTTTGCCAGTTTTCTTGTTGTTGTTGTTGTTATTGTTATTGTTGCTTCTATGGAGGGATGAATTTTCAGATGTCCTTCCTCCATCATTTTTACTGATTTTCCTGCAATATTTTTTAAAATCTCTAAAGTCTCAATGACCATAGGCTAATTAAATATTTATGATGGGAGATGATTAAGGAGAAAATAAATAAAAAGGGAAATAAATAAAAAGAGAAAATATCATTCTCATAGACGCTTTCCCAGATAGGTAGATGAAGTTTGAAAAGGTATTTCTATATTTAGTTCTCTCAAAATTAAGGTTAAAGTAACAGATGTTTTAAACCGCCCCTCCCCCGTTTTTTTTTCATTCAGGTTTAGTAGAGGCTTTAGAGTCAGAACTGAGTTCAAATTCCAGCTCTGCTTCTTACTAGCTTGATGACTTAGGACAAGTTATATAACTTCTCTGTGCCTCGGTTTCCTCATTTGTACAATGGGGTAATATATCTATCACATAATGTTACTTTGAGGATTAAATGTTAAATGCTGATCACAGATGCCTGGCAACCCAAAAGATATTAGATTTGATAATTATCTTTATAATATTCGCAAAAATACATTAATAATTCTAGAGGAGATTTAACCTAAAGTCAGATATTCTTTTCTTTCTTCCTGTTTCTTTTGGGTTTTCTTTTTCCCCTTATTTGTTTTAAAGAACTAAGAAAAAACAAAGAAAGAAAGAAAGAACTAAGAAGAAAATCTATTCCAGCATTTTAAAATAAAATTTTGTTCCCCAAAATTAATTTGTTTATTTCATTGATATATAAACAAAATGTTATTTATTTATTCAGCAAGTATTTATTAAATACCTACTAAATATTAGACACTATGTCAGGCACAGGAATAATAATGACAATAAAGTGTGGTCCCTGCTCTCAAGTTGCTGACAATCTAGGAGACTGACAAGTAAACAGGTGATTACATACACAGTAACAAAGGCTATGATACAAGAATACACATGGGACTATGTGATGGGAGTATGGCTTTCACCAGTTCCTCTTGGATTTATCTCTTCTTCTTTGGCTCCAGAACCAAGGAATTAGCCCTATTTTTGTCTTTAACTGGGTAGTTTAAATCATGAAATTTTAAAAAATTTGTAGAGATGAAAGAAAAACACCTTGAATTATGGAGGACACTAGAAATAGTACTTTTTTACCGAGCAAGGGCTTCCTACCAGCATAGTCACTTCTAGGGTTTTTAACCTGAAAAGTTCTTCGGCATATTTTTTTCTTGGCTAGCAAATCTTTTCCTATGTGTTTCTTTGTTTATTTCTCTTCTCCACTTTATCATCTAGAGACCTGGGTAGTTCCCAATGAAAAAGCGTTTTACAGATGCTAAGGGTGATTTATAGGTAAAGACAGAAAATGATTTTTTTTTTAAACTTTCACGTTCTGTACCAAAAAACATGAATACAAGCTTTCATGGAAGTAATTGAAAATTCAGATAATTTAAATTCCATTCCATTTTTCAGAATTCTCAATCATAATCCTTTGACAAGAGTTGAAGATTCTTACCTTTTTAAATTGCCAGCATTAAAATGTTTGTAAGTATTGCAACAGTTTCATGGTTCATGAGATAATTTCTGCTCTTTTTTACTTTCGTCAAAGATTGAGTACTTTGGCTAAAAAGTCATTATTTAGATTTTAACTGGGTTATTGAAAATAAGAGTTATTGACAAAGAAAAGGATTAAGAAAGAATATATATGGGTAAGACAGCCAGCAGAGAATGAGAACAGTGTTGAAGAACACATATAGATATGGAACATGTAGATGCATGTAAGAATATTATTTATCCCAGAAAGCAAAAAGGAATAAGGGGTACATTATTTTTTTAAAAAAGAGTGATCAAAAGAGGTAGATGCAATTGAAAATGAGAGGTTAGGATAATAAAAATGATTGTACTGTTCAGCACCAAGGTCATTAATTTGATGATGCAAATTTAAATTTCTTCAGTAAGAGCTCTTTGGAATTATCATGTATGGCAAGTAAGAAGCCAGAAATGAAGTAATCACATGTTAAGTATCTTTTTAAGTTTAGAATTTTTGTCTTTGGGTTTTATATCATGCATGTTTGGGCTTCTCCTTCAGAGAGATGGGAACAACACAAGTGTCACTTAAAACAATTGAAAGCATCCTCATGATGACCCTTGAATTGGAAAAACTGTAAGTTGATTTTTCTTACATTTGTTTTCACTCAATTGTTTTTATAGGTTGTTTTATTATTTTCTTAAGTCAGGTTTATTTATGTATAATTTTCATTTAACAAAATTCACTATTTTTAAATATACAGTGTGATGTGTTTTGACAAACGTAAAGCTCTGTAGCCACCACCACATTTGAGGTAAAGAAAACTTCTGCACTCCCAAAAGACCCCTCAGGTCCCTTTGTAGTCAGTCCATCCTCCTCTCACTACCAACCCCTGGCAACCACCAATCTGATTTTTGTCCGTATAATGTTGCCTTTTCCAGAATACGTTATAAATGAAATCATGTGGCATGTAGCCTTTTGTTTTTGGCTTCTTTCACTTAGCCAGTCTCTTTGGAGATTCATCTGTTTTGTTGCACCTGTCAGTAGTTCATTCCTTTTTATTGCTGAGTAGTATTCTAGTTGTGTGGATACACAGTTTGTTTACGCATTCATCATTTGATGAACATTTGAGTTGATTCTAGTTTTTTGGCTATTATGAACAAAGCCTCTGAAAACACTCACATGTGTGTGTGAACATATGTTTTGTGCGAGCATATGTTTTCATTTCTTTGGGGTAAAATACCTAAGGGTGGGATTGCTTCATCATATGCTAAGTGCATATTTAACTTTTTATAAAAGTGCTAAACTATGTTCTAAAGTGCCTGTGCCATTTTGCTTTCCCACTAACAGTCTATGAGAGTTACAGTGGCTCCACATCTTCAACTGATCATTATATTTGTTTTGTAAAAACTTTTAACCTTTCTAGTAGGTGTGTAGTTGCATCTCGTGGTTTTTGCCACATTTTGCATTTCTGTAATAGCTGATGATGTTGTCTATTCATGTGCAAATATCTTTTTAAATGAAGTGTCTGTTCAAATCTGTTTTTTAATTGGATATTTATATTGAGTTTTAAGAGTGCTTTATATAAAAAGCAATGGAAAAAGTCCTTTCTCTCAGATATGTGTTTAGTAAATATCTTCTCCCAGATTGTGACTTATCTTCATTGTATTAAAGTGTCTCTGAAGACTAGAGGTTTAAAATTTTTGATGAACTCTAATTTAGCAATTTTTCTTTTTTTTTTCATTTTAATTTAATTTATTTATTTGGTTGTGCTGGGTCTTAGTTGCGGTAGATGGGCTGCTTAGTTGCAGCTCATGGGCTTCTTAGTTGTGGCATGTGAACTCTTAGTTGCAGCATGCATGTGTGATCTAGTTCCCTGACCAGGGATTGATCCCGGGCCCCCTGCATTGGGAACTCGGAGTCTTAACCACCAGGGAAGTCCCTTAGCAATTTTTCTTAGATGGTTCGTGCTTTTTTGTGTCTTATCTAAGAAATCTTTGTCTGAGACCCCATTGTCTAACCCAAAATCAGAAAGATTTTCTCCTATGTTTTCTTCCAGAAGTTGTATAGTTACATTTAGGTCTATGATTCATTTTGAGTTAACTTTCATATATGTGGTGAGGGAAGGGTCAAGTTTCATTTTTTTGTAGTTTATAAAAAACTATTTGTGTAGGACCCTATGGTGACAGTTTATTACACAACTAACTGCACCTTAAATTGTGCCATCCCCCCTCCAATATGGCAAACTAATAGAAACTTTCTGTTATGCCAAGGCTAGTTGAGGGGATTGCATGAGATTAGTAGGCAGAAAGGGCCCTGCATTTAGCAGTCTGTTCCAACCGTCTTTGTCAGGTCAGCTGACAAATGACTGTCTTCACCACACCATCACATCTGTTGGTCACTGCTCTAGCCTCATCTTCCTCAGCCTTCCACAGCATCTGCCACAATTGCGATCCCTATCTTGTCAGCTACATGCCCTCCTCTCTGGATATTAAAAATTATTTCCCTATGTAACTACAATACTGTTAACACACAGTATTGAAGAAATTAAATTCCTACACAATAATATTACCTAATAAAGAGTTGCTATTCAAATTTCCCCAATTGTCTCTCTCATATAATATCATTTCTTTTAACATCTTTTTGAGGTATAATTGACATACAATAATCTGTGTTCACACACACATACATACACACCATGAAGACATCATCAAAATCAAAATGTCCATCACCTCAGAAAGTTTCTTAATGTCTCTTTGTAATTCTTCCTTCCCATCGTTCCTTGCCCTTCCCAATCGCCATGCAACCGTTGATCTGCTTTCTGTTTGCATTTTCTAGAAATTTATGTAAATGGAATCATACAGTGTATACTTTTTTCTAACTGGCTTTCTACTCAGCATGATTATTTTAATCTTCATCCATATTGTTGTATATATCAGTAATTCATTTCTGTTTATTGCTGAATAGTATTCCATTATATGGATGTACCACCATTTATCTATTCACCATTGATGGACATTTGAGTTGTTTCAGTCTTTCTCTATTACAGATAAAGTTGCTATGAATATTTGTGTACAGGTCTTTGTATGGATGTATACTTCCATTTCTCTTGGGTAAATACCTGCAAGTAGAATGGCTGGATCATTGGTAAGTGTATGTTTAAGTTTTTAAAAAATACCTATTTTCCATAGTGGTTTGATCATTTTACATCTCTACCAGCATTTTATGAGAGTTGCATTTTCTTCACTTTGCAGCCAACTCTTGCTCTGCTCAGTATTTTCAATTTGACATAGTTTAATAGGTGTGTAGTTGTATCTCACTGTAGCATTCCTAATGATTAATCATGACAAACATCTTTTCATATGCTTATTTTCCCTCTGTATATCTTTGAATCTTTTATATATATTTTTCTGGAGTTTTGAGAGTTCTTTATATATTCTGGAAATTAGTCCTTTATCCAATATGTAAGTTGCTAAGTATTTCCTCCCATTCTGTGACTCATCTTTTCATTCTCTCAGGAGTGTCTTTTGCAGGGCAGAAATTCTTAATTTTGATGGTGTCTAATTTATCTATTTTTTTCTTTTATGGATTATGCTTTTGGTGTTGTATCTACGAAATCTTGCCTAACTCAAGGTCATAAAATTTTTCACCTGTTTTGTTCTAGAAGTTTCATAGTTTTATGTTTTTTAGTTTTATGTTTTACATTTAGATCTTTAAACCAATTTGAGTTCATTTCTGTATATGGTTTGGATGGAAGTTCATTTTTTTTTTTTTTTTTTGCACCTGGATATTCAATTGTTCCAGCATCATTTTTTGAAAAGACTATCGCTTCTCCACTTAAATGCCTTTGAACCTGAAATTCAGTTGTCCACATCTCTCTACTTCTGAAATTTCTATTCTGTTCCTTTGGTCTTTTTGTCTATCTTTACACTACTATCACAATGTCTTGAAAGTGTAGCTTCATAAGCCTTGAAATCAGTTACTGTTTGTTCTTCAACTTTGTTCTTTTTCAAAGTTGTTTTAGTTATTCTAAATTTTATTTCCATTTGAATTTTAGAATTAGCTTGTCAATTTCTATAGAAAAGCCTACTGGGATGTTGATCTATAAATCAATTTGGGGAGAATTGACGTCTTAACAGCATTGAATCTTCTGATCCATGAATACATTATATCTCTCCAGTTATTTAGGTCTTCCTTAATTTCCCCCCAGCAATATTTTACAGTTTTCCGTGTGCAAGTCTTTTACATCTTTTCTCAGATTTATTCTAAGTATTTTATATGATTGATTTTATTATAAGTAGTATTTTAAAACTTTGATCTCTGCTTGTTTGTTGAGATAAATTAATCTTTTTGTATGTTGATCTTGTACCCTGCAAACTTGATAAACTCATTTGTTAGTTCCAGTAGCATTTTTGTAGATTCTATCAGGTTTTCTACATAATCATGTTCTCTGCAAATAAAGATAGTTTTACTTCTTCCTTTCCATTCTGAATATCTCTTTTCTTTTTGTTGCCCTATTGCACTGGCTAGAAGCTTCGGTGCAATGTCAAATAGAAGTAATGAGAGCAGACATCCTTGCATTTGTCCTGATCCTGGAGAGAAAGTACTTTGTCCTTCACCATATGTCCTTCATATGATGTTAGGTTTCTTGTCAAAGTCATTTATCAAGTTGAGGAAGTCTCCTTCCATTCCTAGTCTACTGAGGGCTGTTCTTTTCTTTAATCAGGAATGGATGTTAGATTTTTTCATTCTTTTCCTGCATCTATTGCAATGATTATGTGATTTTTCTCTTCTCTTCTTTTCTTTTCTTAATTTGTTTATTTACTTTTGGCTGCATTGGGTCTTCATTGCTGCATGCAGGCTTTCTCTAGCTGTGGCGAGCAGGGACTACTCTTCGTTGCAGTATCTAGGCTTCTCATTGTGGTGGCTTCTCTTGTTGCAGAGCACGGGCTCTAGGTGCACAAGCTTCACTAATTGTGGCAAATGGGCTCAGTAGTTGTGGATCACGGTCTCTAGAGTGCAGGCTCAGTAGTTGTGGTGCACAGGCTTAGTTGCTCCGTGGCATGTGGGATCTTCCTGGACCAGGGCTCAAACCCCTGTCCTCTGCACTGGCAGGTGGATTCTTAACCACTGCCCCACCAGAGATGTCCTGATTTTTCTTGTTTAGTGTACTAAGTTGGGAAAATTGATTTTTAAATATTAAACCAACCTTTCCTTCTTGAGATAAACCCCACTTGGTCATGATGTATCATCATTTTATATATTATTGGATTTGATATGCTAAAATTTTGTTAAGAATTTTTGCCTCTGTGTTCATGAGAGATATTGGTCTATAGTTTTCTTGTAATGTCATTGTCTAATCTTGATATGGTGAAAGTTGGCCTTATAAATAAGTTGGGAAGTATTCCCTTCTCTTCAACTTTCTGGGAGAGTTTGTGTAGAATTGGCATTATTTTATTCCTTAAGTGTTCGGTAGAATTTCTCAGTTAAGCCACCTGGACTTGAAGCTTTCTTTGATGGAACGTTTTAAACTGAACATCCAATTTCTTTAATATCTTTATCTTGAATAAACTTTAGTAGTGCATGTCTTTCAAGGAATTTGTCCATTTCATCTTGAATTTATTGGTATAAAGTTTTCTATAATATTCTCTTACTATCCTTTTAATATCGATAGTATTTTTCTGTTTTCTATTTTATTTATTTCTACTTTGATCTTTATTGTGTTCTTTCTTCTCTTACTCTGTGATTAATTTGCTCTCGTTTTTCCAGTTTAAGGTGGAAGTTGAGGAAGCTGAGTACAGCGTTAGCAATATCCCACATGTTGACATATTATGTTTTCAGTTTCAGTGAGTTCAAAATAGTTTCTGATTTCCCTTTTGATTTCTTCTTTGACCACAAAGTTACTCAGAAGTGTGTTGTCTAGTTTCCAAATATTTGGAGATTTTCCGGATTTGTTAATTTCTAATTTAATTCCATTGTGGTCAGAGACATATATTGAATGACTAAAATGTTTTAAAAAATTTTTTTAAGTTTTTTTTTTTTAATTTATTCTTTTGCCTCATTGGGTCTTTGTTGCTACGCGTGGGCTTTCTCTAGTTGCGGTGAGCAGGTGCTACTCTTTGTTGTGCTACACCGGCTTCTCATTGGATATCTTCTCTCGTTGCAGAGCACAGGCTCTAGGAGCGTGGGCTTCAGTAGTTGTGGCACACAGCCTCTAGAATGCAGGCTCAGTAGTTGTGGCATACGAGCTTAGTTGCTCTGCAGCATGTGGATCTTCCTGGACCAGGGATCGAACCTGCGTCCCCTGCATTGGCAGGCAGATTCTTAACCACTGAACCACCAGGGAAGTCCCAATTCCAGTATTCTTAATCTTTTGTGTAGATCCATATTCCAATCTGGTGTCATTTTCTTCTGCTTAAAAATACTTCTCGTAACATTTCTTATACTGAAAGTCTGCTAGTAATGAATTCTTTCAGCTTTTGTATGTCTGAGATAGTCTTCATTTTGCTTTTGTTTGGACACATCTGGGTATAGAATTCTAGCTTGATAGAATTCAATTCACTACTTTAAAGATGTTATTCCACTGAGTTCTCCTTTACATTGTTTCCAACAAGAATTCTGCTGTCATTGTTATCTTTGTTCCTCTGTATGTAGTGTATAGTTTTTTCCTCTGGCTGCTTTTAAATTTTTCTCTTTATTGCTGGTTTTGAGCAATTTGATTATTTTTTGTGCCTTGGTGTAGTTTTGTCCATGTTTCTTATGCTTAAAGTTCATTGATCTTCTTGACTTTGTGAGTTTATAGTGTTTACCATTTTGGAAAAATTTTGGCTATTATTTCTTCAAATTTTTGTATTTTTCCTGTCCTTCATGGACTCTAAGTACCCATGTATTAGGCCACTTGAAGTTGTTGCACAATTCACTGATGCTGTATTCATTTTTGATGTTGTTTTGTTTTGTTACTCCTTTTGTTTCATTTTGGATAGTTTCTATTACTATGCCTTAATGTTCACTGACCCTTTCTTCTGCAGTGTCTAATCTGCCATTAACCTCGTTCAATGTCTTTTTGATTTAGACATTGTTTTTAATCTCTAGAAGCTCAATTTGGGTCTGTTTTACATTTTCCATGCTTGTACTTAACTTTTTCAGTGTTTAGTGTGGGTTTTTTAACATATGAAATACAGTTATCATAACTTTTCTTCACGTATAATAACTTTTTAAATGTTCTTTTCTGCCAGTTCTAACATATGTACAGATTATGAGTTAGTTTTGATTGATTGCCTTTTCTCCTCAGTATTAGTCATATTTTCCTACTTCTTTGCATGCTTGGCAATTTTTCATATGATCCCAGATATTGTAAGTTTTAGTTTATTGTGTGCTACATATATTCATATTCCTGTAAAATGCTTGGGCTTTGTGTTGGTTGAAATTAAATTACTCAAAACAATTTTATTCTTTAGGTCTAGCTTTTAAGATTAGTTGGGTAAGAGTCCAAGTAGCCTTTAGTCTGGAGCTCATTATTTGCAACTACTGAGACAAGTCCTTTCGGTGTATCATGAGGTTTTGCAGTCTGACTTGTAGGAACAGGTACTATTCCTACAACCCTGTGTGATATCCAGTTATTCTTATTATTAATCCTTTCATGTGATTCTTTTCCTAGCATCAAGTAATTCCTCACACAAATGTACTGACCAATACTTTGTTGAATTCTCAAGAGATCCCTCTGCATATCTCCAGAGTTCTTTGTTGTGCACTTCTCTTCTCTCTGATACTATGCATTGCGAACTCTAGTTACCTTGTTTTTCCCAGATTCTCAGCTCCATTTCCTCAGTCAGGGAGTCCACCAGTCTCTACCTGGACTTTTTTCCCTGTACCATGACCTGGAAACTCTCTCTGAGAAGTAAGTTAGGGCAATTATAGGGATCACTTCATTTATTTCCCATCTCTTACTATTTTTTTCGTTGGTCTTTTATGACATTGGCATTTTGGAAGAGGCTAAGCCACTTGTCTTGTCAATTGCCCCACAATATGGATTTCTCTGTTTCCTCATTAGATTCAAAGTAAACATTTTTGGAAAGAATACTATATAGGTGATGTATTCTTCATACTTCAGCACCTCAGGTGGCCCAGTGCTAAGTTTGATCACTTGACTAAGCTGTTATCTTGCATATCTCTCCATTGTAAAGTTATTTTTCGCCTTGGTAATTGATAAATACTATGTGGGGTGATACTTTGGGATCAGTGAAGATCCTACTTTCAAACAAATCTTCACCCAACTGTGCATCAGTGATAATCCTTGTCTGAATCGATTATTACATTGATAGTTGCAAAATGACACTTTCCTAATTCTATCATTCCTTTTGCATTTATAAGCTGACATTATTCTTTAAAGAAGAGCTCCCCCACTTTTCATTTTGAGTATCATTATGAACTCATGTGCTTTTTTAAAAATTAACTATCTTATACCTTATTATAGTGATAATGTTATTCTTTGAAATTTTCCTTTTGTCCAGATTTGGCCAATGCGATCTCTGTTATTGTTTAACCTCACGATGCTTTTTTATTACTAGAATAGTTTGTAGTATATTACTACTCACAAATAGGAACTAAAAAATGGACTCCAGAAGGTGTGGTCTTATTCAGACTCTTCTTAGAAGTCTGCCTTCTTCCTGTGTACTCTCAACACAAAATGAGGCTTTCCGGTGGGAAGGAGATACTTCTGTATTAAACTACAGATCAATGTCACCCAATTCTAATCCCTATTCCCTTTTTTCTAGACATACCATACCTACTGCCATCCTAATCCTTCTTTTGGTCACCTCTCTCCTCCTCTATATTTATTTACAACAGTCAAGAGCAGCAATTGGCCAACCGGCCCCTATCCAGTTCTCCAGTCCATATGCCCCAAGAACTCCTTTTTGCACTGGTCTGTGGTAGCCCTTACCTACCTCTTCTACCTACTCAAGTAAGTCTTTTACCACGAATTTAATTACCTGTGTTTCCATTTATAGGGACTTACCTAGCCATATGGCCTGCTGCCTCTGCCAATTTAAAAATACTATTGAGGTTGTCTCTCAGAAAGTCAAGCTGCATTGTGACAGTGAATGCCTGACAGACGTCACACGTTGTGGTGAGTCTCAATTGCGGGATAATAAATTTTTAATTTTTAATTTAATTTCTTAATTTTTAATTTTTATTTTTAATCAATGATGATAAATTTTAAAATTAATGATGTAATTGCATTATTTTAATTCATTCATTCGGAATTCCAGCTTCCTAAGTTTCTAAGAACTACCCCTTGCAAAAAATCAGATTCTTGGTTACATTATTAAGCTAATAAGAGCTCAGTTACATTGTTAGCTTAATAATGTAAATGATCTGCATACATAAAGGAACAAGAGAAAGGAATGGAAGGGGGAAGGGAATTAACATTAATGGCCACATATCCTATGCTGTGCTCTCTGCAAAGGAGAACTTATTCAGATAGTGCATCACACTTTGTAAACTGATTTTATATACATTAGGTCTCAAGTACCCTTTGTCTTATAGGACAGGCATAAATATATTTTTATTTTGTTTGTTTCTGCAATTGTATAAAGCGTACAAGTGATACTGTTTTATGTCCTATTTGGAGCCTGAGAGTTTCTGGTTCCATAACCAGAAGCTACTACCTAGCCGTTCTAATGGATGGGAGAGCTAGTTTATTCTTAGACTGTCCAGCTCTGAACTTGTTCTGAATCTCAAGCTTTTCTATCCACAAAACACTCAGGGGCTTTCAACTATTTTTCTATATATTAGATTTTTGGCACTAACTTGATGACTTCCAAAATGTGCTTTCATGCTCAGGTAGCTTGAATACAGGTCTCTTTCAGTGATTGAGAGCACCTCAAAAATAATAACACTTTGCTACTCTTATAAAGACAATATTGCTGATTTTTCAACAAAATTTTTTTTTTGGCCGAGCCACACAGCATGTGAAATCTTAGTTCTCCAAGCAGTGATTGAATCCAGGCCACAGCAGGGAAAGTTCCGGGTCCTAAGCACTAGACCACCAGGGAACTCCCTCAAACAATTTTTCTACTTATTATATTACTCCCTTCTCGCCCAGAAGTGGGCAGAAAAGGCATTTTTAATCTCCTTTTACAGGTGAGGGATAAAAGATCAGAGGTGTAAGTGCTATGACCCTAGTGCCCTGATCTCCCGTCCCCAGTTTGGGGCTCTCTGCAAGCCCATGCTCCTCTTTCTCATGACCCTTCCCTCCTCCTTTGACCCTGACCAAAAATACTTTTAATCCTTTTGGAAGAGAAGCCCAGCTACACAATGGTACACATTACGTTCACACAGTCGGAAGTTTGGATGGTTCCCCAAGTAAAGCTGGAAATATTAGAAGGAAAATGAAATGAAAGCAAAATATCCATCTTACAGAAATTGCTTTTTCCCTTCTGCATTTTAGGGCCTCAAGTATTATTCCATTGATTTGTTGAACATTCCACATTGGCATGCAATCTGGCAAATCTCTTAACTTACAGCCCAGATCCCTGCCCAAATTTTAGCAAAGAGCCAGGGCAGACATAGTGTTTTTTTCTGTATAGAGCCTTCTTTTATGGGGGCTGGGATATATGGAAGCAGGGACGGAGCAAAGGACTCGGTGGGTGGGTGGAGAAGGACATGTCCACATGATGACCTGTTAGCAGCGGTTGTTGTCGTGGTCATCTGTGATAGTAGCAAGAACGCAAACACACTGAAGAGGTGGAGAGAGGAAGCCTCACACTTCTGTGCCTCTGAGGCAGGACAGGGTGGGATATATGAATGTGAGGAGTCACAGTAGATCTGCAGAGAGTCCAGCTGAGCAGGGGAATATTTGTCCTCCAGCATTGGCTTTTCTTGAGTACTGGCCCCTGGAAACCAGTGGAGTAATCCTGAATATAGTTACTATATTTCACGCTACAGAATTTTCTAAGTAGATAGCCACTTTTTCAAGAGATATCTTTTTCACATTTTGTTGTTGCCACTCATAGGCTTAAGTGTGAGTTTCTTTTTCTCCGAAGTGGCACTCAAACATTGACTGATTCCTAATTTATTTGGCTGTGGACTGACAAAAAGCTGTCCAATCAGTCGTCAATGATCAAAAACAGTCTCCTCTTTTTTGACAGATGAAGAAACATCTCTAGAGAATGCAGAAGGATCATTGATGAAGGTGTTACAAGCGTGGAAGAAGAACCACAGCCCCGAGATGACTATTGAGTCAGAGAGGGCATCCTCAGATAAAAGTGTTTTCAGCTTGTCAGGCTTCATGAATGAGCAGCTGGACTTTAATAATAAAAGTGATATTATCAGGGCACGAAATTACATACTGCCTTATATCTCAGAGGGAAATCTAGGAGATGTGGAATCAACATTATTACCATTCCTTCAACTTCTTTTTTCAAATACACAAGATGGAGATATGCTGCTGGGCCTTCTGTAAAACAATACAAGGAGCCCTTCTGTTAAACCTGTATGCAACAACTCAACTAAGAAAAATAAATTGAGGAAACTCCATTTTCTGGAAAATTTGTTAGATGCAGAAACTGAAGAAAAATTTGATGAGGTTAGAAAGGAAGAAAAACCTGCCACGCCTACGCGTTCCAACCTTTTAAGTGCCATGTTTAAACGCTACATCTTTCAAAAGAAGTTGGAAACTGCCCAACCACAGAAAGGCAGCCTAGCAAAGACTGAGAGTACAGAGGAAAAGCTGCTGAGAGTGAACAGGGTCCTCAAGGGCCCGAGGGGCCTACAGAAAATGCACCTCAAAGCAGTGGGAGATGACAGAATCAGGAGGAAACAGAATGCCCAGCCATCTGTGGTGAGCACTGCCGAAGAAAGAAGGCTCAGGAGGCCATCCCCAAGAAAGCTGAAACAGCTTCTCATGGTGCAGAGGCCCAGGAAGCTGGTGGGAAAGTCCTCCAATGCAGAGTCTTCATTCATAAAGGAACAAAAGGCAGCAGATTCCTCTACCCTGAAACAATCCTTCAAGGACAGGCCTTCTGCCTCCATCCCTCCAAAATCCCCATCTGAGTTTAAAAGCAAATCAAAAGACTTATCCAACACTATACTTGTTTTAGAAGATGCAAAGTATAGAGTTAGAAATATTAAGGATTTTGAACTAATCTCACATTCTGGGAAAAAATACATCTTCCATAAAATTAGGACTCATCGGGTCCACAGAAAACCCAAAGTCAAAAGGAGTCGAAAGTTCAGAAAGAAAAGTTCACTCGATAGAATGATGCTGGCAAGCCCTCCGTTCTCTGTAGTGAGGAGTCTCATAAATTCCCCTCCACAGAAAGCTGTTTCACCTTCAAGAGAAGTGACTTCTCAAGAAAATCGTTTTCCAAATTATTTTCTCTTTCAGACCCTTCTATAGAAAACACTACTTCAGAAAACAATACTGCACAAAATGTTTCTGAAGAAATTATTTCTACAGGAAAGTCTACTCTACCTGGATGAACCAACCCTGGAAACACTACCCATAAGGATGTCTCCACTGCACATTCTACTGTTGCTGCACACAACAATATGCCAACTGTTCAACACACCTACGAAACACAATGGGAGCACCACAACACGGGCACTGAATTATCCTCTAAGCCCACAGGCTTCACTTTCCCAGGGCTCACATCTCCGGGTGATCAAGTTGAAACTCAGCTAAAGCAGCAGCTACGGTCCCTCATCCCCAACAATGACATGCGAAGGCTCATTTCTCATGTTATCCAGACTCTGAAAATAGACTGCTCGGAGACCCACGTGCAGCTGGCCTGTGCCAACCTCATCTCTAGAACAGGCCTCCTGATGAAGCTTCTCAGCAAGCAGCAGGAAGTAAAGGTGTCCAAAGCAGAATGAGATACGGACCAGTGGAAAAGTGTAAACTCTATCAGTGAGAGCACAGAAGCCCAGAGTGAGCAGAAAGAGCAGGAGTCAAGTGAGGTGAGGAGAACCCCTGAAACATCGGACCTGGACTTTTACTCAGTTTAGGACATGCCATGAACGTGCCCAAGCAGGAATACCATGGGCTCCTTATCTGTATCTTATCTTCAGACATGATACTGGCTAAGACAGTGATCTCCCACTTGGCTCATTTAGTGAGTGTGCCACTATTCCTAGGGTAGACGAGAAAAGGACATAACACAAGACAAATAAATTGTAGATAAATAAATTGTAGAAGAAAATGCTAATGATAAGATTAATAACATTAAATTTGGCTTGTTCTTATAGAAGCTACTCGCCTGAAAGGATTGGGTTTTATAGTAGTTTAACAATAGTTAGCTATTGTTTAGAATAGGTTTAAGAACAGTTAGCTTTCATCCCTTCTATCTCCTTATTTTTGAAAAATTGTTATTTATTTTTTTAGCTCACAAAAGTAGTTCTAGGATATGGCTATAACAACAAGCTCATCTTGGCAATATCTGTAACTGTTGCAGTGACGATTTTGGTTACAATTCTCTGTCTCATTGAGGTAAGGACAATAATTCATTCAGATTTAGAACCCACAAGCTGAGAATCAAAGCCACCTTTCCACCTACTACTACTTGATTCTACTCTTTAGTCATGAGGACTGAGATACACTTTGTTCTTTTACTGAAAAGTATATTCCCAGGATTTTTTTCTTTTTTTTTTTTTTTTTTTTTTTTTTGTCTACAACATGTCTTCACTCTGGTGCGCGGGATTCTCATTGCGGTGGCTTCTCTTGTATGGAGTACGGGCTCTAGGCGCGCGGGCTCAGGACTTGTGGTGCACGGATTTAGTTGCTCCGCAGCATGTGGGACCTTCCCAGACCAGGGATCGAACCCATGTCCCCTCCACTGGCAGGCGGATTCTTAACCACTGCGCCACCAGGGAAGTCCCCACCGGATTTTTAAAGGAACTCCACTCCCAGCAGATCTCTATGGAATTGGATCCATGATAACAAGCCATTGGACTATTTTGACAAGTTAAGTTTATAAGAAGGCCAGAGTTGACATGATAGTAAAATTTCTTCAACTCAAAAAGCTATGCTGATTTGATGTACTCACCAGTCACTCTCTTTCTACTGTTGATTTCTTTCCTTGGTGGCTGAAGTGATGAGAGACATATGATCTCCATACTCATGGAGCTATCAGTCACCCTGGGAGGGCGAAAAGGACATGCCTAAAAGATAAATGTGTGATCTTGTCAATTCCTTAGGTTTACTTAGCAGCTTTCTTCTCCAGTGTATTAGGAATTGTGTAGATAGGTTCCATTAAAACACTGCAAGTAAAATCCTGTAGCAGGCTACCCTAAAGTATGTCATATTTATAGCAGCCTATTCCTGGAGCTAGCCTGTTTACCTTTTGTTCAGTTACATAATGGTTTATTACTTTTCCCAACAGGCAGTTGCTAGCATTAAAAGAGTGATTTTAATGAGCTGGCAATCTTGATTCTACCCTACCAGTCCAACCTGCTTTATTTACCTTTTCTCTTGTAATGGCAGCCCTCCTTTCCAGCCAGAGCAGCTCCTCACTATACACTAGTTACACCACACCCATTCCTACTTTTGTCTGTGCCTTTGCCCATCTAAAGTTCCTTGATTTTGCTTTGCCTGTGGAAGTCCTATGAATCCCGCAAAAGCCAACTCAAGTTCAGATATCTTTCTTCATAAAGCCTTCCCTGAATACTCCAGCTCTCCTGATCCTAGTCCTGTGAGGTTTGTCACCATTTCTTAGGGGCCATAGCAAAGCAGTCCCCTCCCCTCAGAGCTCACAAAAGTGATAAGCAGTTTTTTAAAAGGCAGCCCCCCAAGAGAGAAACACCAAGGTTAGCACATCATGGAGCTGAGCAGAGATGTGTAAGGACCAATGGCTTCCTGGCCTATCAGACTTGAATAAAACCTGACATGATGTACTAACTTCTAAAGAGAAATGTGTCTATCTGCAGGAGGGTTGGTCAGTAGTGAAAGCATAGAAAAGGTGAGGAGAGACCAACATGGGCAGTGCCCATCCTCACATTGCCCGAGAGTAGAGATGGCACCTTAGGCCTCAGAACTGAAGAGTCAGGCCCACTAGCCAGGCTGTGCCTGTTGAGGAGCTGGATGGATCCAGCTGCCTCAGGCCTTCCCATTAAATTCTGGATTCAGCTGATTCCTTTTCTAATTCTGTTCTCACCAAGTAGCCTTCGATTGTGTGATTGTGCTTTAGTGTGCCACGGAGGCCTGTCTCCACAGAAGGTAATTCTCTGATTGTGTAGACACGGATGCCCTGTGTGTAGAACAGATGTATTTCTCATTGTCAAGTAATAATTTGGCATTCTGATTTTTGATCAATCCTGTGCTATTGATAAAGTGAGACTGCCACAGCAGGAAGACGTGAGTTCTCTGTTGGTGAGGAAGCGTATGATTTCTGAGCCTAGGAGGCTGGGGACTAGCATGGGGTCAGCTTGCTAGTCATTGGCCATTGCCCAGACTGTCCCCTCTACATCTCCAGGTGGCATATGGCCTTTTGCTTTTTTAGAATTTCTGTAAAGTCCCCTTTTTATTGTTTTTAACTTCTATGGAGTTTAACCTTGCATTTGTTTTGTTTTGGCCTGTGGGATCTTAGTTCCCCAAGTAGGGATTGAACCTGTACCCTCGGCGGTGAAAGCGAGGAGTCCTAACCGTTATTTTCTCTCCCCACTTATAAGATAAGCTCTTCGAGGACAGGGGCCATGCAGTGTTCTTCCTATGGTAGACACTAATGGTGTTCAACGGAACAGAGCTGAGGCGTTATGTCAATTCCACAGTGAGGAATCATGCAACCAAATATTTATTTGAAGTAGCATTGAGTAGAGCAATAGACCCAAGTGTTCTTAAGACTTTTGAAATGTCATGTTTTAACATTCCAATCAGTGGGAGAAAATGAATAAATGGTGATAGAATAGCTGCCTAACTATTCGGGGGGTAAAGAATAGCAGATCCCCATTTGTCATCTTAAATAAACATATTCCATAAATGTGAAAAAAGACCACATACAGGTATTAGAAGGAAATAAAAGCAATATTTTTATAATCTTATGGTGGGAAAGAACCTTCAGAGCCTGATGTCACAAGCAGAGCCTTTGATATATTCCACCATCTTGTCTGTGACACCAGCTTAGCACTGATTCATGCCAAGAGTAAGATGAAGAGTTTTCCATATATTGTCTGATTTAATGCCCACAGTTCTGTGAGGATGATATTACTACCCCTCCTTCATAGATGAAGGAGATCACTGTAAGGCCCCAGTGGCCAAACCAAAAGCAGAAGCCAGTTTCACCCGACTGCAAAGCTTGTGCTCCCTACTCCACTCTTTTGTCTTGTCTCCTTAGAGACAAAAACACTGGAAAGATTCGAAACACTGAAATTCAATGAAAGCCAGTATTTCTTTACTATAAAGCGTTTTTTGTTTGTTTGTTTGTTTGGGGGTGGCGGGGTTTGGCCATGCTGTGCAGCTTGCGGGATCTTAGTTCCCTGACCAGGGATTGAACCTCTGTCCATAGCAGTGAAAGCGCCAAGCCCTAACCACTGGGCCACCAGGGAACTCCCAACAGTGTTATAAGTCAACAAGAAGACGACAAACAGTCCAGAGGAAAAGGGGGCAGGGGCTGTTCAGAGTAGCAGATGTGTTGACAGTCTGTCACCATATCTGCCCGTCCTCTCCTCATGGCTCATGTGGGGTGGGTTTTGTTAGCCAGGCCTCTGTCACCTCATGACGTACAAATAATCGCTAATATTTTCTTCAAGTACTTTTATAATCTGTCTAGAATTTGTTGTATTTGTTTTTTAGTGTGGCTGAGGTAGGGGATCTAACTTTTTCCCCCTCCATGAAGATATAATTGTTTTCAAATCTTTCACTGAATGGTTTATTCTTTCTTCCCTGCTCTAATATACGATCTTCATCTGGACTCTATTCTGTGATCCAGTTATCTTGTCCTGTACCAGTACCAATATCACACTGCTTAATTCCAGTTGCTCTATAACATATTTTATATCTGGTAGGGTAAGTTCCTACTCTTTGACCTTCTTTTTCATACATTTCACAACTATTCTTACATATATTCTCTACCAAATGTCAGCTAGCCAGGTTTTATTTAAAAATTATTTTGGATATAAATGGATTGCATTGAATTTGTAGGTTAATTTGAGGAGAATTGATCTCTTTACAACATTCTAGGAGGATGGTATCTCATGCCATGTAAGTTCTTCTTCTTAATATCCTTCAGAAAAGTTTGAATATTTTCATCACAGAGGTCTTACAAATTTTTGGTTAAGTTTATTGCTAGGTACTTTATGCATTTTTATTGATATAGTAAATGGGATGTTTCTTCTGTTTTTTAGTGAGTTATTTGTGTTACATGGGAAAGCTATTGAGGCTTCTATGTTGATCTCTTGATTTTGTATGTAGCCATCTTACTCATGTTACTCCCAGTAAAATTTCGGTTGATTCTTTTGGTCTTTTTAGGTCCCTCATTTCATATGCAAATATGTTTGTCTCTTCCTTTCCAATACTTCGTTTTTCTTATCGTACTGATTAAGACCTCCTCCACAATGATCGATAGTAGCAGTAATGATGGGCATCCTACTCTTGTTCTTGACCATAAACAATGCTTAGGTTTCTGCTAGATACTTTTATTTTCTTTTCCTACTTCTAAGAGGTTTTATTAGGAATTACCTGTTGAACGTTATCTAGAACAGTCAATAAAATATATCGCCAGCTGCATGCAAGACCCTAAGTTAGGTACTGTGGAAGACTCAAAGGATTATTAAACAGGGTAGAATTCCTTTCCTTAAAAAAGTTATCTCACTGGGTAGATAAGATTTAAAGTAAAAAGGAATGAATAAGGATTTGGAAATAGTTGTAATGGATAATCATGATCATGTTTTCTTTCAAAACAGATTTATTCTCACAGAATTGCAAAAGGGGAAGATAAAAAAGAAGCAGAAGGTAAATATTGGTCTGTTAAAGCAGAATTTTACAACTAGAGGAGAACTTAGAACTCATCTATTTCAATTTCCTCACCAAAGGCAGGAAGAATGTTTAATTACCCTAATGGTTTACCCTAATTTATTTATCAGCAGAATTAGCTCCCCAGCCCAAGCTGAGTTAGAACAGGACTGGCACAGTTTCATCTGCTTTCACTAGTCCTTTAAGGAAAGAGGGTGGACGGGGAGAGGTTTTGGTTGTACCAGTTCCTGCTGGCCTGGTGCCTGATTCCTAGGCATCAGGCCAGGCCAGAGGTCTTCTAGGAGGCTCTGGGGTAGGGAGGACCACATGGTTGGGGATTTAGGGGCTGGCCTCACTCAAAGCTGACGAAAGGTAGAACATGAGTCCCTTCTGTAAAGTGGCAAGAAAACCTCCCTTCTCACCCTACTGTTTTTCAGGCCCCTAATCTCTGTTCCCTTTATCCAAACCTCATAGAATTTTAACCGGGAGAAACTTTAGACAGTAGTTTGTCTCTTCCTTTTATAATAAGGAAATGGAGAAAGAGAAAGGGAAAATATCGTGCCCCATGGTCATACTGCTAGTGATTATCAAAAAGAACATGGTCGCTTTCCACTGAGGGCTTCTCTACTGATCACACTGTGCTTGGGCTGTGAGCTCCGTTTTATGTCACAATTCAGTATACACATACTATATGGGCATAAGTAGTTTCTGAAACAAACTTATTGTGAACTCTGATTTTTTTCTATTCTATTTGTATTCAAAAAGAGTATTTTGTGTTTCCCTGCTGGTCATGGCCTTTAAACTGATTTCACAATTCACTGACACCTCAGTGACAGCCTGCAATATGAAAGTCAGAGAGCTATAGATAACTTTGCTAGTTGGGTTCAGGCGTTTACTTAGTGTGATTCAACTTATAGGTTAGGATAGAGCAGCCAGGAAAATAAAAGCACCTTCTCCCCACAGCCACACCCCCAGCAAATGCTGCATGTGCGACTAAGTCTGAAGCGGACTGGTGTGAAGCGCATCTAGAGAGTAACGTGTTTCTGCCCAGCGCCATAGTGCAGTGTTTTCTCTGCACGAGGGCACTTGGCCAAGGGCCAAGAAAGGTGAACGGAGCTGAAAATCCTGCCTATACTCCATGCTAAGCCACATGCAAAGGTCTCCCCAGAGACACTGGGGGGCCATTTTGGACAGACACAGAGAACTTCTGGAAGGCCAGCATGCATGGGATGATTTTCAAGATCCCGGGTCCGTGGTGATTTTGCTCATTGTGCTTAGGGACTGAGGTACCCATTTAGTCCTAATAAGACCAGAGATAACACATTGTGAGAGAGATGAAAAATGACATGTAACACTAACGGTGTGTGTTTTCCTCCAAGGGGCTTTTTTCGCTTTCTGCTGCGTAAGAGAAGCTCAGGGGAAAGTGAGAGTCAGGTAAATTTGAGGAGGATAAAGTACTGTGGCCAGAGAAAGCAGGGGAGATGCTGAATTAATATTTCCCTTTCTGTGTTCTAGGAGGGCTTTTTCGGAGAAGGCGGCCACTTTGGCTTAGGGATATGTATAGGCCTCTCAACGCCACATGCAAGGAAAACATGGCACAGAAGCTACACGACAGGGAGTCTTCTGATGAGGATGAGATATTCTATAAGGATGCAGGGTAAATGATAGGGGACAGTTTAAAATTCTCATCTAAAATGAGGAAATAATGAAAACAATAATTGTTCCTTTCAAAAGTAAAAGCCTTGGCATTATTCTTCTTACCCCAGGGAAGTCATCAAAGCCCCAGCAGAGAAGCTTCTGGCTGCATATTGGGTTGATGAAGAGGCGAGTGAGGAAAGTGAGACAGCACACGAGACTGCCACAGAGTGAGCCCTGTTCTGCCTCAAGCCACCTGCAAATTTTATTTTCTAATATTGGCTTCTCAGCATTGCTTGTAAAATACTTATTTTTCTCATATTAAAATGTATAAATTCATAACCAAGTCTAACCATGTGGTAAGGAATTAAAATGTAAATAGTTGAATATTTATACACCACTAACAAGGGCCGCAAGAAGAAGCAGAGCTGAAACTAGAATCCCTCATGGTAGCCAGTACTTCCACAAGAGGAAATGTGGGCAAAGGAGGATGAGTAGAAGGATGAAGAGGGGCTTCCCTCCCTTGTTTCCCCAGTATCATCAGTCCCTGGGAACTGGAAAACATACCATCCTCAAGGGGCATAGATCATTAGATCAAATAGCAATTTATTCTGGTGCTCTCTCTCCTGGGTCATCAAGTACCAGTTATTTACAACATGCTCGACCTCCTGCCCATAGAGGACCATCTACTTCTGGCCCCTCTCGTACGGTCATTGGGGTTGCCAGAATATTTGGATCACTGGTCCTCCCTCGACTGTGGAGCCAAGGCCTGACTCTTCTCCCAAGTTCTCAAACTCATGTACAAATGTGTACCCTGTCTTGGTAGGGGGTTCTCCACCATTTCAAGCTGGTGGAAAATTCCCATTGGGTTGTTTTTTTTCTTTAAAAAGAAATCCCAACCCTTGGATAACTAGCAGGGAGGTGCCAGAAAGACAGGGTAAAGAAGAATGTGTGAGAGCAGCCATTGCCCAAGACGGCCCTCCTCAGGCCCTGGCCTCTCCTGACCCCCCTGAGGGTCAGCTGTGTGCTGCTCGGCTCCCTCCAGCTCAGCCCAGCCCCAAACCTACCCACCTCTTGCCTCACCCAGCACAGGCCCAGGGATGCATGATTCCAAGTGATTATATAGTGACAGTGCCACCTGCGAAAAGTGCAAAGGCCCTTCCACTCCTGCAAAGAAAGTCATTAATCACATTTCTTAAGTCAGTGAGAGTTAAATACATTAATGAGTAAAAGAAATTCTGAATGAACAAGATCTGATAATCTACCAAAATGACCACAGATAGTGCTGGTGGTTTAGTAATATGAGGTGAAGGACTGTGCAAGCCATGGGGTGATAGCACACGGTCCCCCAGAGGATCAGTGGGCCTGGGAGATAGCCCAGCAGGTTCTGCCCGTTGGGTGGGGTTCCAAGCAAAGTGAACGGCCCATCAGTTCTTCTGATTTATGAGTTTGCTGATGCTGCATGAGAGACATCTGTTCTCTCAGTGCCTGCCCAAGTCACCTCCCAAAGATTCTTACTGAGAATGAAAAACAAGTGTTTTTCTCTGGGCGGTGACTTCAGTGAGCCAACAAGTATTTACTGTGTTTAAGGCGCATGACTAATACTACTAACAATAGGAAGCAGCAGCAGCTAACATTTACCACTTGCTTGCTTGGTGACCAGCCCTGGGTTAGGCATCTTATGGTCTTATTTAGCCCAACAGTCCGTGGAAGCATATCTTGTTAGCCTCGTTTGACAGATAGGAAACAGGGTTTAAAGAATGTAGGTAACCTGCTCAATGGCCCAAGGCCCCACGTCCAAAAGTGTGAGTTAAGGTTGGAGCCCAGAACTGTTAGACTCCAACAGGGATGCAGAGACGTCTAAGCTGTGTTTGCCACCAAAGAGTTGATAACAATGATAATAATGAGGAGAAGGAGGCAGCTGCTGTTTATTGAGCACCTGCTATGGACCAGGTACAGTACTAGGCACTTTGGTTACACTATTAGGTCACAAGAGTGGAAAGTCCCCATGCCCGCTCAAACTCTGTAATGAGTGGGGGTCTGATTTCAATAAGAGAGGTGGTCACAAAGACAGGGAGCTGACGAGAAACCAGGGGTAGAGATCCTTGTACTGCTGGGCTTCCCAAAGTGTGGACCAGGATTCCAGGTAGCTCCAGGTTCCTATTTTGGGATATTTCCATTATTTCAAAGTTGGTACATAAATGAGGCTTAGATAATATTTTTTGTATCATACTACCTCAGATTTGCACAAGTTTTTACTAGTCTCAAATGCTACCCTACCATATTTCTAAATTAAAATTCCCAAGAGTAAGATTCTGCTTGGCCCAGCTTGACCGAGATTGGGCAGTGTTTTTGCCAGAGCCAGAGACTTCACCTGGCCAACCTGTGAGTGAGCTGTCTCTCCTTGGATCAGGGACTCATCCCTGGCTGTGGCCCAGAAGCAGGAGGGGTGCCCAGGGTCAGGTGGTACAACACATGGCCGCCTGGGGCTGCCTCTGTCACCATCTTATGATGGATAAACTAGCTCAGAGCCCAACTCCTTACTGAGACCTGAGAGATAGAAGGGGAGAGGGAGATACAAGGCCAACAGCTACTAGATGAATGCAAATTCTGATTCCGATGAAATCTGTCAGAGAAATTAGCCACTTTTTAAAAGATAATGAAATGAGACAATATATGATTAGGGCAAAAATGATAAAGAGAAGAAAATTGTAGGATTCAGAGGAGGGAAGTTTAGGAAACTAGGGAGGGTCCATGAAAAAGGTAGAACTTGATCTGGGCCTGGATTACATGCCAGACACTGTGCCTGGTGCTGGGGAAAGAGTTGATTAGGACAAAGTCCCTGCTCTTGTGGGGCCCTAAGACTGAGAGGAGGCACAGACACCTGAAGACATATTATACAGAGAAGACAGTGTGTTGACATGACAATGGCAGTGTACCAAGAAGTGGTTCAGCTCTTGGTTGGCTGCAAAGGAGTAAATGTGAGGGATGGCTTAGAGGAGGGGAAGAAGAAGAAAGCCAAACAGAAGTTTCTTGGGAGGACGAGATGAAGGAAAGGCATTCTAGACGGAGGACAGTACAGAGGCAAGAGGCATGAAACCTTGGGTGGGCTTGAAGCGTGTGCAGTCTGGTATTCCCAAGCATGAAGCACAAGGAGGAAAGGGCAGTAGGTGAGGCTGTGCGGGAGAGCAGAGACCCAATCCCAAAGGGCCTGGTCAAGGCTCATGGCCTTGACCAAACAGAGCACAAACTACAATGTTTTAAACAGAGAAGAGACGTGACCAAGCTTGAGTTTTATAAAGAGTACCTTGATGGTGGCCTAAAAGTAGAGAGGCCGAGAGGTCAACTTGGGTGTTTAGACCAAGTAGAAACTGGGAGAAAATGGGGCACCAGACCCGAGGTTTTGATGCAACTGAAGAGCATGTACGCTGGATACACATGAGTGAGAACTGAAAGGACAAGAGCTTATGTTCAGAGAATGAAAGATTGTACTTTTAAGATTTTTCATGACAAATTCCAGGTGATGATAAGTTCCAAATGTAACCTGGGAATGGAGATCAGTGAGGTGTTGGGAATCCAGAAGGTGATGAGAAATAATTCGGATAGTCCTGGACACTCATTCCTTTCCCCTTTCAGTAGCTCAGCAAAAAGCTAGCTCAGCAGGTACCAGCGAGCTCAATGGAAAACATAGGCTCCCCCTCCTACTGCAACCATTTCTGTCACCAAGCAGTTGCCACTGTTAGTAGTATAGACGTTCCCTGCCTCACCATCCCTGTAACTGTGACGCACTCCAGGCTGGCCCCTCCTCTACGGGAACTCTGGTCATGGGACACACAATCCAGCTAAGTCTGGTCTAATCCCCTTCTCTGAAAGCTTGGGGGATTGAGTGCACTCTGTTATTGTTCTGCTTATAAGTTCCCCCCGAACAATAAAACCCTACTGAATATTTGCACAGTAGGGGGTTGAGGAATTCCATGCCCAGGAAAATCTGTGGCTTGTTGGCATGGCAAGTATTGTGGTAGAAGAAAAGACTTGGAGCCCAGGACCGAAGTCCCCAACCGTTATGAGGGCATCATTCATTAATATGCCAGTTCAAAATACTGAGGGTCTCAAGTCTGTCTGGTTCAACCCCTGAATCAGACAGTGTATTGATTATCTGGTGGTATGTAACAGATCACACCAAAATAGTGGCTCAAAACAACAATAAACATTTACTCCTCACAATTTCTGAGTCAAGCCTTTAGGGGGATATCTTGGGCAGTTCTGGCTCTGGGTCTCTCATGAGGTCCTCAAGATATCGGCCAGGGCTGCAGTCATCTGATGGCTGGACTGAGGCTGCAGGGTCCACTTCCAAGATGGTTCACTCCCTTACCTGGCTGTCAGGGTGGTGCTGGTTGTTAGTGGGAGGCCTCATTTCCTCCCTGCATGGGCCTGTCTGTCCACCTGCTACTTGATTGAATGTCCTCACTACATGATGGCTGGCTTCCTCCAGAGGGAGCTGTCCAAGAGAGAGACAGAGGTTATTCCTCTTATGGCCTGGCCTCAGAAGGCACATAGCACCACTTCTGCCACATAGCATGGTTAGAAGTCAGTCACTCGTTCCAGCTCACATTCAAGAGGAGGGGATTTAGGCTCCACCTTTTGAAGAAAGAAGAGTCAAAGAATTTGAGGACATATTTTAAAACTACCATAGACAAGAAAATAGAAAGCACTCTAGATATTTCAAGCCCCCCCAAAAAAAAGCCAGAAAGAAAGAAAGATTATATCCAAAAAGCTGGTGCTTATTATTGAGGGGGCCAATGGTGGTGAAAGTTGGGGATGGGGGGCACTGTAGCACTAGCCTTCAGGTTACTTTACCACAGCTGCTTTCCATAGACTCAAAACTGCTGCTGCCACTCAGAAGTCAGGAAACTTTGGGAAACCACTGATGAGGTCATTGCAGCCCCAAAGCCCCAAGGGTGGTGACTAGATGGGGAATATGGAGTCTGCTGCAGAGGAGGAAAGAATGATTTCCATCTGCTTTCCACCTTCCAAATTTCACACAAGTACATTTTATTGGCAGAACCCTGCTGTCGAGGGGATCTGTGAAATATGGTTCCCAGGCTTCTAGCACCTGCAGAGAAGGGGGTAGAAATGGGTGTCAAGAGCCAACCAACACTATCCAACACGCGTCCTTATACAGGTATGGTGAGGAGGCACCACCTGTACTTGGAGAAGTCCTGGAGCCCTACTTCTTTTTTTTTTTTTTTTTTTTATAGGCTTATGGGTGTCCAAGGCTTTGTAAAAGGGGGGTGGTGTCCACATAGAATAACATGGTGGAGAGCTAGCTGAGTCACAAATCTGGAAGGTGTCACTGTAGTTGGGCAGCAGGTGAGGTACTGGTTGCTGGTGACATGCAGTCAGCCCCAGAGGTGACTGGAGAAACACCTGGAGTTGATCCTTAGTTGGTCTCTGGAATGTTCTCACTGGAATGAAAGCTGGGTAGACTGCAGGCAGTGCAGCATCGGAGAGAACATAGCTGCCATTCAAAAGAGCTGCCAGAGGAAAGGTGTCCATAGGGAAATACCATTTCTCAAAATATGGTCTGTGGACCTCTACAGTCAAACATCTCTGGGATGCTTCTTTACAAGGCTGATCCTGGGACTTCCCTGATGGTCCAGTGGTAAAGAATCCGCCTTCCAGACTTCCCTGGTGGCGCAGTAGTTAAGAATCCGCCTGCCCATGCAGGGGACATGGGTTTGAGCCCTGGTCCGGGAAGATCCCACACGCCGTGGAGCAACTAAGGCTGTGTGCCACAACTACTGAGCCTGTGCTCTAGAGTCTGCGAGCCACAGCTACTGAGCCATCGTGCTGCAACTACTGAAGCCCGCTTGCCTAGAGCCCGTGTTCCGCAACGGATTAATCCCAAGTATATTTGAGTACCTAATAGAGTATGAGTGTGCTAGGTACTAGAAAAAGAATGATAAATCTGTAAATATTGTTCCTGAAGTGTTCATAATCGCTCTGGATAAGATTATGGATCTTCTCCATACACAGATAATGGATACAATGAATAAATGGATACATACAATGAATGCAATGGATAATGATATGGATAATAAATCTATAGTTATTGGTTTGAAACAGTATCAAGATCCAAGTAATTCCTCCAAAGTCAACAATTTTTGAAGTAAAAGAGCTCAGAAGTCGTTAATGGGTGGGGCTAAGGGTCTGATATATTGAGGTGGAGAAAGGCGTGGTGGGGATGGAGAAATGGGCTCGGTGATTTGGGGGTACTTTAGGAAAATGGGCTAGAAACCAGCTTTTTAAGAGTTTCATACTAGACTGTTGATGGCTTTAATGAGTTATACCTTGATTTGCATATTTAAGACTCATGAAAACACTCAAGTCGAAGGATTGCATCTTTGGTGGTCGTTTCTCACACAGAGTCAGGATATCTAAATTTTTAAAGTTCAGTGGATAGTTGACGCTAATTACTTAGTACTCTAGTCCTCTCTGGGAGTTTGAAGAAGAAGCCAGCTGCTTTAGATGTCCGCACCATTCGATCCTGTAAACTCACACTTTGGACTCTACGGTAAAAATACACTTGAATAGAAGCAGTAAACTCCAAAGCTTTTGGGCTCGGGAGTTGCGGAAGGGGAACTAGAGGCAGAGACAAGCCCGGAGTGGGAGGGGCGAGGGAGAGGTCCGAGCACCGCCCTCTTCCCCCTTCCAACAAACTAGCTCCGCCCCTAAGGCTTCCGTTTGTAAACAGCGCATGCGCAGGCGCACAGGGGCAGACGCGGTGCGCAGGCGCGCGTGCGCAGACGCGGTGCGTTTGCGCCCCGAGCCGTGCACGCGCGGTAACGGTCGGATGGTGGAGTTGGTGCCTTTTGTGGTTCCCATCATGGGTGACAAAACCTTGCCGGAGTGGGAGCTGAGCTCTGGACCCACGGCCGAGGCCTTGCAAGCGAGCCGAGCCGGGGCGGAGGGAGGGGTGGAGGAAGCCACCTTGCGCCTCAGTAACTGGGTGCCCCGGGTAACTGCTTCAGCACCTCATCTGCCTGTGGTCTCCGCTGAGAGGAATCTTAGTTCTAGAGCCGACCTGAGCAGTCAGCTGGCCCCCACAGATTTTTGAGAGATAGTTCCCAACAGTTGGCATTGCCTCCTAATGCTTCTCGAAGCTTAGGATTTCAGAGGGAATCTTGTTGCTGAAATGAGAAGTGTTTGGAGTTGCAGGATCACCACAGTTGCCTGCGGCAAAGGGCTGGGGGAATAGAAGGGAACGGGCGGTTTGGCTTCCTGGGCATGAAATTTCCTGCACTTACTTAGCATGGGACCACCCTACAGCATACTCTGTTCACAGTCTTCTCCCAGTTTGGCCTTCTGTATTCGGTCCGCATCTTCCCAAACGCAGCAGTGGCCAGTCCTGGGTTCCATGCCATCATCAAAGTTTATTCAGCAAGGGATGCCCACAGAGCCCAAAAGGCATGCGACCAGGAGCAGCTTTTTCAGACATTTCCAGTGAAGGTGGGTCCAAATGTGGAATTCCTCGCTCTACTGGGATGAAGTGCTGAATTTAAAACTAATAGGCCATCGGGAATTCCCTGGCGGTCCAGTGGTTAGGACTCTGCACTTTCACTGCTGAGGGCCCGGGTTCAATCCCTGGTCCGGGAACTAAGATCCCAAGGGGGAAAAAAAATTTTAAAAAGGCCAGCGTTTGTACAGCACTGTGGTGTTCAGAATGCTCTCAGATGCACTGCTCCACTGATCCCCCAGTTCCCCAGTTCTTTCTTTCTTTTTTTTAGATGAAGAAACTCGAACTCAGGATGGTTAAGTGACTGACTTAAGGTTCATGACAATAAACGTGGAAACTAGAGTCCAAACCCAAACTGAACTGATGTTAAACCCCACGTCATTTTATGCTGCCCCTTAATTTAAGAAATCTTCACAAGAGTCTTCCTTATATTTACTTTTATGTGGATTTTAAATGTGTGAGGTTGACAAATTGTTTTTTAAATTAATTAATTTATTTATTTATTTATTTTTGGCTGCGTTGGGTCTCGTTGCTGCACACCAGCTTTGTCTAGTTGCGGCGAGCGGGGGCTGCTCTTCGTTGCGGTGCGTGGGCTTCTCATCGCGATGGCTTCTCTTGTTGCGGAGCACGGGTTCTAGGCACGTGAGCTTCAGTAGTTGTGGCTCACGGGCTCTAGAGCACAGGCTCAGTAGTTGTGGCACACGGGCTTAGTTGCTCTGCGGCATGTGGGATCTTCCCATACCAGGGATCGAACCCGTGTCCCCTGCATTGGCAGGCGGACTCTTAACCACTGTGCCACCCGAGAAGTCCCGAGCTTGACAAACTTTTGTCAGATGTAACATAAAGGAGGCTTCGTCATCATCATCACTCTGAAACTGCCTATTCAGAACTCCCTTCAGATTCCAGAAAATGGTTAAAATATTCTTTAATGCATTGTAGAAACCTTATTCCATATTAACATGCCATCCAATTTTACTTCCCCAGAATTAACATTTCATTATGTGCCTCCATTCAGCCACCATTCCTTTTTCAAGGACCTTTTCAATTCCTCTGAATAAGTGAGTGAGGCTTCGATTTCCCAGACCTTTCACTTTAGAATTGTGTGTCTTCTCTGATTGGCTTCTTGCTCTGGCTACTTCCCACTGACCTTGCTGCCTGTTCTCACCCATATTTCTTTACTCACTGATTTCACCTTTATTGAATCTGAGAACTCGCCTCAGATGTGACTCCAGGTACACTACCTCCCACTTCTGTACCCTGTTTAACACCCTCTTCAATCCTGGCTGTACTCCCTGGGATTGAAATGATTTCATGTCAGACATTCTTTAATTTGCAGACCCTGCGACCATTTCACATAACCACTCAGACATTACGGATGGTCCTGGAAAGATTATGAAACAGTTACTTGGTATCAGTTGTGAGTAATGAGTTCTTTTCTTATATTGGACATTAAGACCATTCCATAAGCTTAGGTTCTGAGATTTTCACAGCATAAAGCCCGTCACTGATAGAGTAATGAAGAAAATGTTCTACAAGTCACTATAGAGTTGAGAGGAAAGGGCATTCGTATTAGGTTTCTTTATTTAATGCAGAGCCTTAGTTTACTACCCACACCCCCGAAATTGTTACCTACTTTAATTATGCGTTCTCTTTAAATTTTATTTATTTATTTATTTGGTTGCACCGGGTCTTAGTTGCAGCAGGCGGGCTCCTTAGTTGCAGCTCAAGGGCTCCCCAGTGGCGGCACGTGGGCTCCCCAGTTGCAGCAGGCAGGCTCCTTTAGTTGTGGCTCACAGGCTCCTTAACTGTGGCGTGCAAACTCTTAGTTGCAGCATGCACGTGACACCTAGTTCCCTGACCAGGGATCAAACCCGGGCCCCCTGCATTGGGAGCACGGAGTCTTAACCACTGCACCAGCAGGGAAGTTCCAATTATGTCTTCTTTTATTCATTAGCAGGTATACATACTTCTTATCTTTTTTCCCCTGTATTTTTTATAAATACAGACAAGAGAATAACATCTTCAAATAAAATGAAGGAAAGGCCTAATGTATCTGAGTTTTTCTCAGTAGCATGAAGGGAAATGTTTGCCAGCAAGAACTGTGGCAAGGTTATCCCAGAAGTCAACTGTCTCTACTACCCAGGGGCTCAGAGCCCTTCTGAAGCTTCCTAATTGTCCAGGACAGCTCCATTATGACTCACCGTACAGGGCCTAGCCTCCCTGTTTTAAATGTTGCAACACTCAACACTTAAAAATTAGTCTTCATTTCTCCTTCCCAGCAGGCAGCTTCAGTTGGAGAAAGTAATTTCGTTTTCTTATGTACTCATTCATTCACTCAGTCAACAGACCATCACTCCTCTATTATATGCCAAGATCTATGCTTGTTTCTGGTAACAAGGAAAGAATAATATATGGTTCCTTCAAGCACTTAAGGAGCTCATAAACTAGTGATGGAGGAAGATGCACAAACACATCAATAAAGAATTAACAATGCTTTGACTTTATTTGTATTATTTGAATTTTTATAACTATATTTATATACCACACCCTGTTCAAAATGGAAATAGACATTTAAGAAAGAACTAGTGATGTAAAAAGATCCACAGTAATATGTAAGTTATTTAGAGAGTTAAGACTGGAAATATTTACACTCTCAAAGAAGCTTGTTAATGCAGATGAACCTCTAATTCTTTTGGTTGCTTTATTTACATTTATAGAGGTATACGTATTCCCTCTTCTAACAGGGGTTAGTAACTTGGGAAGGGGGTGCTACAGATTAAGGTCCTAATTCAGTGGCAGGTCTATCTTATCTCCTCTTCAGGTCATATTCTCAAGCAGGAGCTACAGGATGAGATGACTAAAACAGTTCACTTCCTTTGCTTACCCCCAGCCCCGTGATAGGCTTCTGCTGGGCTTCCTTGGTTGCTTTCATCATCACTTTCACCACCAGAGGTCAGGGAACCTTCCTGATTAATCAGGGGTCCTGGAAATGAAGCAGAAAAGTACTGACTTAAAAATAATAAATACCATTTATTTAGGGTTCACTGTGAACTCATTGCTTAAAATGTGCTACTTAATCTTCACAACCACTCTATGAAATTGGTATTGATAAATCTCAGGTATATCCAAAATAAGTCTCTACGTAGGGTTGTGATATTTTTAGGTCTTATATGTCTTTAGGTTCGTCTCGGCACCAGACATAAGGCGGTTCAACATAATACGCTTGCCCTAAACAGCTCCAGATGCCAAGAATTGGCAAATTACTACTTTGGTTTCAATGGGTGGTCAAAAAGGATCATCAGGGTAAACTCTGTAGATTTTCTGTGACTAACCAGACTCCTTTCAACATTGAACTCCTAGACTTTAGAGAGAAGAATAGAACAGGGCTATGGGGAGGAGATGTGAGAGGCTTCCACATGGAAGTATCTGAGCATTGGCCTGCCACCTAGAATTAGTGATAATCTCAATGACTTGGATGGTGGTGTCCATAATTTTCTCCAGTATTTGTATGGTATATAATAAAAAACTGTTGTCTATATCTAGTCATTCATTTGCAAATCTCACTTGATTTTGAAGCTATAGCATACCTAAACTATTACCTGGGATTGCTGGAGTTTAGTTTTTATCTCTAACACCAGAATATTTTGAAGTCTAGCCTTTAATTCAAAATCCTAACAGCTTCAGGATCTTTCTAACCTTGAAGAAAGGGAAAATGAAGATATTGTGACACCACTTCAGAAGCAAAGCCTGAAGCTCTTCTGTGCTTTAGAGGTGGCGTTGCCCTCCCACGAGTGCAGGAGTCCTGCAGCTGGCATGGCTGAGGAACCTTTGGATAAGTTGGAGGAAGGTCTGTTTTCCAGTATGTGTGTGGGGGGGGGGGGAGGTGAGGGAGTGGGATTTCTCTTTTTTCCTTTCTTTCTGAAACTCAACTTTTAGATACATCATCACCTTGGCTAAGCAACTAAAGCCCTGGGCAGAATTTTTCTGCCTGACGATATAGGTTTTTATCTTAGGCAATACCTGACAGCACCTTAAACTTTAGAATTTTAGAACTGACTGCCTGCCAAGAAGCTTAGGAGGAGGGAAAATTAGTTAGATTTTGGTTTTTTTTTTTTTGGTTAATAATTTGTTTTGTGCTAAAATAGTCCTTCAAATACAGATGTCTTCTGGCCTTCAGTTATCCCAACAAAATCATTGTCTAAAGATTGAAATAAACTCTTGTGTAAATGTTCAGTCCTTTGCCTCCTATAGAGGGGCCTGAGTGGAAAAAGTAAATGTAGATCCCTAGAAAGGGGATTCCGATTGGTACTGAGATTTTTCCTAGAATCCTTGGCACTTGGGCTTAGGGTTTTAAGTCAGAGGCAGGGCTGTTAGCGAATGGAGTAGAGGAGGCTCCACCATCCACCTGAGTGGGTGATGGTTGAGGAGAGGCCAGATCATCTGCACTACCACCAAGTCTATCTCACTGTATGAATCCAGCCCTTTACGCACAGGAGAGCAGGGTGTGTAGCAGTGTAGCCTCAGCTTGTCCATTTGAAATCTGTGAGTAACATGAGATTTGTGCCGCGTTCTTGGTTTGCATTTCCCATCGAGTGTTTTAGGAACTTCCAGAATAGATCTGAGCAGTAAAAGTGTGCCATGCCAGGGTATACCTACAACAGAGACATTCAACCATAGCCCAGTGTTGTGCCTGCCCTTAATCACAAAGATAATGATCTAAGAATGACAGATGCATGTTTAGTTTTAAACACATAACCTAGAAATCAGTTATTCAGATAGGCATTTCAAATTCATCTGTTTTGGTTGGATTTAGGGTCATTATCATTCCTTATGAAAAGGAAGGTAGCCCAGAAGCTTGCTATTCAGAAGGCTATGACAGAAGCATTCCGGAAACTGCTGATTGTGGTTTTAGGTAAGACCTTTTTTTTTTTTTTTTCAGTACTCACTCAAAGTTCATTAAAATAAATGTCCTATGATATGTCCTTTAGTTGTAGTAAAAGTAGCTCTTATATACTTTATTTTTAACTTTTCTCTCTTTGAATATCATTCACAGGCACAGACTCAACTTCTTATATAATGATAATAACTTTTTCTTACTGATGTTCAAGTATTCACAACTTAGCTACTAGTAGCAGCTTTAAGATGACTCTTTGTCCTTTCAACATTATCCTAGACAATTTCTTTTTTTTTTCACACACACACACTGTATTTTATTTTTACAAGAAATAAATATACTGACACCAAGCATTGTAAATGGATGACCACAACAAAAGCAACAATGATTGCAATGACCAAACACGAAACACACTCATACTATGTCATAATATTGACATTCAGTCCAGGAATCCTCCACTGTAACAGCTCCTTTACTTTGCAGTGAAAATTGATTTCTATATTCTTTGCCTCTGAGTCCTTGTGGAATTTTTTCTTTTTAATTCAAACAGAAAGTCAGAAAAATTATAATCATCCTCATCAGTTCACTCAGTCCCATGTAATTAATTTTGTTTTCATCTTGATCTTTTGTTAGCACTTTTATGAGTTCATCAGTTTTCCATTAGAGTTCTGAAAATGCTTATTCATTCAGTTCAGCAGTACAGTTACCAGAAACCAGTACTTGTCAGAGTCTTTTCTATGAATTCCTTGAAGATGAAACCCTTTTATAGGAACATATTTGCAAAAGCATCAGAGTACACCCAGAACTGTCTGTAACTGACAAAAGACTTAAAAATGACCACGGTTAAAGATTTGATGAAAGTTCATAATAGTGCAATTGACAATGAAAGTTAGTTTTTTCTGAGATATAAATTTTAAAGTAATAACTAGAATTATGACTCATAACATGATACCAGAACATATAAGATTTTTAGAAATTTCACGTAATGTCTGAAACATTTATATTAACATATTTCCATACAGATAACCCAATGAAAGTTTAGTATTAGTTGTTTTGTTTGTTTGTTTTTTTATACTGCAGGTTCTTATCAGTCATCAGTTTTATACAAATCAGTGTATACATGTCAATCCCAATCGTCCAATTCAGCACACCACCATCCCCACCCCACCGCAGTTTTCCCCCTTTGGTGTCCATATGTCTGTTCTCTACATCTGTGTCTCAACTTCTGCCCTGCAAACCGGCTCATCTGTACCATTTTTCTAGGTTCCACATACATGCCTTAATATACGATATTTGTTTTTCTCTTTCTGACTTACTTCACTCTGTATGACAGTCTCTAGATCCATCCACGTCTCAGCAAATGACTCAATTTCGTTCATTTTTATGGCTGAGTAATATTCCATTGTATATATGTACCACATCTTCTTTAACCATTCGTCTGTCGATGGGCATTTAGGTTGCTTCCATGTCCTGGCTATTGTAAATAGTGCTGCAGTGCACATTGGGGTGCATGTGTCTTTTTGAATTATGGTTTTCTCTGGGTATACGCCCAGTAGTGGGATTGCTGGATCATATGGTAAATCTATTTTTAGTTTTTTAAGGAACCTCCATACTGTTCTCCATAGTGGCTGTATCAATTTACATTCCCACCAACAGTGCAAGAGGGTTCCCTTTTCTCCACACCCTCTCCAGCATTTGCTGTTTGTAGATTTTCTGATGATGCCCATTCTAACTGGTGTGAGGTGATACCTCATTGTAGTTTTGATTTGCATTTCTCTAATAATTAGTGATGTTGAGCAGCTTTTCATGTGCTTCTTGGCCATCTGTATGTCTTCTTTGGAGAAATGTCTATTTAGGTCTTCTGCCCATTTTTGGATTGGGTTGTTTGTTTCTTTAATATTGAGCTGAATGAGCTGTAATATATTTTGGAGATTAATCCTTTGTCCGTTGATTCGTTTGCAAATATTTTCTCCCATTCTGAGGATTGTCTTTTCATCTTGTTTATGGTTTCCTTTGCTGTGCAGAAGCTTTGAAGTTTCATTAGGTCCCATGTGTTAATTTTTGTTTTTATTTCCATTACTCTAGGAGGTGGATCAAAAAAGATCTTGCTGTGATTGATGTCAAAGAGTGTTCTTCCTATGTTTTCCTCTAAGAGTTTTATAGTGTCCGGTCTTACATTTAGGTCTCGAATCCATTTTGAGTTCATTTTTTGTGTATGGTGTTAGGGAGTGTTCTAATTTCATTCTTTTACATGTAGCTGTCCAGTTTTCCCAGCACCACTTATTGAAGAGACTGTCTTTTCTCCATTGTATATGTTTGCCTCCTTTGTCATACATTAGTTGACCCTAGGAGCGTGGGTTTATCTCTGGGCTTTCTATCTTGTTCCATTGATCTACGTTTCTGTTTTTGTGCCAGTACCATATTGTCTTGATTACTGTAGCTTTGTAGTATAGTCTGAAGTCAGGGAGTCTGATCCCTCCAGCTCCGTTTTTTTCCCTCAAGACTGCTTTGGCTATTCGGGGTCTTTTGTGTCTCCATACAAATTTTAAGATGATTTGTTCTAGTTCCGTAAAAAATGCCATTGGTAATTTGATAGGGATTGCATTGAATCTGTAGATTGCTTTGGGTAGTAGAGTCATTTTCACAATATTGATTCTTCCAATCCAAGAACATGGTATATCTCTCCATCTGTTGGTATCATCTTTAATTTCTTTCATCAGTGTCTTATACTTTTCTGCATACAGGTCTTTTGTCTCCCTAGGTAGGTTTATTCCTAGGTATTTTATTCTTTTTGTTGCAATGGTAATTGGGAGTGTTTCCATAATTTCTCTTTCAGATTTTTCATCATTAGTGTATAGGAATGCAAGAGATTTCTGTGCATTAATTTTGTATCCTGCAACTTTACCAAATTCATTGATTAGCTCTAGTAGTTTTCTGGTGGCATCTTTAGGATTCCCTATGTATAATATCATGTCATCTGCAAACAGTGACAGTTTTACTTCTTCTTTTCCAATTTGGATTCCTTTTATTTCTTTTTCTTCTCTGATTGCCGTGGCTAGGACTTCCAAAACTATGTTGAATAATAGTGGTGAAAGTGGACATCCTTGTCTCGTTCCTGATCTTAGAGGAAATGCTTCCAGTTTTTCACCATTGAGAATGATGTTTGCCATGGGTTTGTCGTATATGGCCTTTATTATGTTGAGGTAGGTTCCCTCTCTGCCCACTTTCTGGAGAGTTTTTATCATAAATGGGTGTTGAATTTTGTCAAAAGCTTTTCCTGCATCTATTGAGATGATCATATGTTTTTTATTCTTCAATTTGTTAATATGGTGTATCACATTGATTGATTTGCGTATATTGAAGAATCCTTGCATCTCTGGGATAAATCCCACTTGATCGTGGTGTATGATCCTTTTAATGTGTTGTTGGATTCTGTTTGCTAGTATTTTGTTGAGGATTTTTGCATCTATATTCATCAGTGATATTGGTCTGTAATTTTCTTTTTTTGTAGTATCTTTGTCTGGTTTTGGTATCAGGGTGATGGTGGCCTCATAGAATGAGTTTGGGAGTGTTCCTTCGTCTGCAATTGTTTGGAAGAGTTTGAGAAGGATGGGTGTTAGCTCTTCTCTAAATGTTTGACAGAATTCACCTGTGAAGCCATCTGGTCCTGGACTTTTGTTTGTTGGTAGATTTTTAATCACAGTTTCAATTTCATGACTTGTGATTGGCCTGTTCATATTTTCTGTTTCTTCCTGGTTCAGTCTTGGAAGGTTATACCTTTCTAAGAATTTGTCCATTTCTTCCAGGTTGTCCATTTTATTGGCATAGAGTTGCTTGTAGTAGTCTCTTAGGATGCTTTGTATTTCTGCGGTGTCTGTTGTAACTTCTCCTTTTTCATTTCTAATTTTCTTGATTTGAGTCCTCTCCCTCTTTTTCTTGATGAGTCTGGCTAATGGCTTATCAATTTTGTTTATCTTCTCAAAGAACCAGCTTTTAGTTTTATTGATCTTTGCTATCGTTTTCTTTGTTTCTATTTCATTTATTTCCGCTCTGATCTTTATGATTTCTTTCCTTCGGCTAACGTTGGGTTTTGTTTGTTCTTCTTTCTCTAGTTCCTTTAGGTGTAAGCTTAGATTGTTTACTTGAGATTTTTCTTGTTTCTTTAGGTAGGCTTGTATAGCTATAAGCGTCCCTCTTAAAACTGCTTTTGCTGCATCCCATAGGTTTTGGATCGTCGTGTTTTCATTGTCATTTGTCTCTAGGTATTTTTGGATTTCCTCCTTGATTTCTTCAGTGATCTCTTGGTTATTTAGTAATGTATTCTTTGGCCTCCATGTGTTTGTGTTTTTTACGGTTTTTTCCCTGTAATTCATTCTAATCTCATAGCGTTGTGGTCAGAAAAGATGCT
This sequence comes from Balaenoptera borealis, assembly GCF_965194805.1. NCBI lineage: Eukaryota > Metazoa > Chordata > Mammalia > Artiodactyla > Balaenopteridae > Balaenoptera > Balaenoptera borealis. Next base: position 125,621 of record NW_028122890.1, read on the forward strand.
TGATATGATTTCAATTTTCTTAAATTTACTGAGGCTTGATTTGTGACCCAAGATGTGATCTATCCTGGAGAATGTTCCGTGCGCACTTGAGAAGAAAGTGTAATCTGCTGTTTTTGGATGGAATGTCCTATAAATATCAATTAAATCTATCTGGTTTGCATGGTATATCTTTTTCCGTCCCCTCACTTTCAGTCTGTATGTGTCCCTAGGTCTGAAGTGGGTCTCTTGTAGACTGCATATATATGGGTCTTGTTTTGTATCCATTCAGCCAGCCTGTGTCTTTTGGTTGGAGCATTTCATCCATTCACGTTTAAGGTAATTATCGATCGATATGTATGTTCCTATGACCATTTTCTTAATTGTTTTGGGTTTGTTTTTGTAGGTCCTTTTCTTCTCTTGTGTTTCCCACTGAGAGAAGTTCCTTTAGCATTTGTTGTAGAGCTGGTTTGGTGGTGCTGTATTCTCTTAGCTTTTGCTTGTCTGTAAAGCTTTTGATTTCTCCATCAAATCTAAATGAGATCCTTGCCGGGTACAGTAATCTTGGTTGTAGGTTCTTCCCTTTCATCACTTTAAGTATATCATGCCACTCCCTTCTGGCTTGTAGAGTTTCTGCTGAGAAATCAGCTGTTAAGCTTATGGGAGTTCCCTTGTATGTTATTTGTCGTTTTTCCCTTGCTGCTTGCAATAATTTTTCTTTGTCTTTACTTTTTGCCACTTTGATTACTATGTGTCTCAGCGTGTTTCTCCTTGGGTTTATCCTGTATGGGACTCTCTGCGCTTCCTGGACTTGGGTGGCTATGTCCTTTCCCATGTTAGGGAAGTTTTCGACTATAATCTCTTCAAATATTTTCTCGGGTCCTTTCTCTCTCTCTTCTCCTTCTGGGACCCCTATAATGCGAATGTTGTTGCGTTTAATGTTGTCCCAGAGGTCTCTTAGGCTGTCTTCATTTCTTTTCATTCTTTTTTCTTTAGTCTGTTTTGCAGCAGTGAATTCCACCATTCTGTCTTCCAGGTCACTTATCCGTTCTTCTGCCTCAGTTATTCTGCTATTGATTCCTTCTAGTGTAGTTTTCATTTCAGTTATTGTATTGGTCATCTCTGTTTGTTTGTTCTTTAATTCTTCTAGGTCTTTGTTAATCATTTCTTGCATCTTCTCAATCTTTGCCTCCATTCTTATTCCGAGGTCCTGGTTCATCTTCACTGCACTGTCATTATTCTGAATTCTTTTTCTGGAAGGTTGCCTATCTCCACTTCATTTAGTTGTTTTTCTGGGTTTTTTTCTTGTTCCTTCATCTGGTATATAGCCCTCTGCCTTTTCATCTTGTCTATCTTTCTGTAAATGTGGTTTTTGTTCCACAAGCTGCAGGATTGTCGTTTTTCTTGCTTCTGCTGTCTGACCAATGGTGGTTGAGGCTATCTAAGAGGCTTGATGGGAGGCTCTGGTGGTGGGTAGAGCTGACTGTTGCTGTGGCGGTCAGAGCTCCGTAAAACTTGAATCCACTTGACTGTTGATGGGTGGGGCTGGGTTCCCTCCCTGTTGGTTGTTTGGCCTGAGGCAACCCAACACTGGAGCCTACCTGGGCTCTTTGGTGGGGCTAATGGCAGACTCTGGGAGGGCTCATGCCAAGGAGTACTTCCCAGAACCTCCGCTGCCAGTGTCCTTGTCCCCACGGTGAAACAGAGACAGCCCCCGCTTCTGCAGGAGACCCTCCAACACTAGCAGGTAGGTCTGGTTCAGTCTCCCCCAGGGTCACTGCTCCTTCCCCCGGGTCCCTATGCACACACTATTCCGTGTGTGCCCTCCAAGAGTGGGGCCTCTGTTTCCCCCAGTCCTGTCGAAATCCTGCATTCAATTCCCACTAGGCTTCAAAGTCTGGTTCTCTATGAATTCCTCCTCCCGTTGCTGGACCCCCAGGTTGGGAAGCCTGACGTGGGGCTCAGAATCTTCACTCCAGTGGGTGGACTTCTGTGGTATAAGTGTCCGCCAGTCTGTGAGTCACCCACCCAGCACTTATGGGATTTGATTTTACTCTGATTGTGCCCCTCCTACCATCTCACTGTGGCTTCTCCTCTGTCCTTGGACGTGGGGTATCCTCCGTGGTGAAGTCCAGTGTCTTCCTGTCGATGACTGTCCAGCAGCCAGCTGTGATTCTGGTGCTCTCGCAAGAGGGAGTGAGAGCACGTCCTTCTACTCCGCCATCTTGGTTAATCTTCTGTACATCTTTTTGAAGAACCATCTATTCAAGTCTTTTATCCATTTTTGAATCAGGGTGTTTGTTTGCTTTTTGTTCAGTTATAGGAGTTCTCTGTAAATTCTCAATAGAAATCTCTTGTCAGATAGATGGCTTTCAAATATTTTCTCCCATCTTGTGGGTTGCCATTTTATTCTGTTTACATTCCTCTGATACACATTTTTTTTAATCGTGTACTTCAAATTGTTTATTTTTTTGTTAGCTGTACATTTGTTGTTCCCTCGTTTCATATTGAGGAAAACACTGCCAAATCCAATGTCATGAAGCTCTTGTCCTGTGCCTTCTTCTAAGACTTTTAATTTTATTAGGTCTTATATTTAGTTTCTTGATATGTTTTCATTAATTTTTGCATATGATGTTAGGTAAGGGTCCATCTTCCTTCTTTTGCATGTTGACCACAAGACTTCTCAGCACCACTTGTTGAAAATACTATCCTTCCTACTTTGAAAAGTCTTGGCAACTTGTCAAAAATCATTTGGCCATATATCAGGGTTTATTTCTGGGTGTTCTATTCTATTCTATTGGTCTTGAATAAGGGAGAAAATAGTATAACCTATCCAGGTTGATGAAGAACATAAAGAAAGACCAGGACTGAGAATTAGGAGGGTAATATAAAACAGCAGGGAGTAAAAGACAGTGTGAGAGAAGATCTTGTATTTGCGAGTTCATGGAAATATGATCATGTTAAAACCACTAAACGCCTGACTTTGAACAATACGGTAAATGTGCCAGCAAGAAACATAACACTTACCCATCTCTGGGAAATATAGTATGGGCATAAAGATAAACTACACACAAATATATTAAAAAGGGAAGGGTTTTCATGGTGTGAGAATATTGTGGGATTTGAAATACAATTTATTTCTGTTCTACCATTGTCTCTAAAATTTATCAAAGTGTATATACAAGCAATTCCAATTCTGGTAATGTGCTTGACAGGTTTATATATGAACTTCAGCAGAGCAGTAAATGTACATTCATAGTAGGACTGCTCCCTAAACCAAAAAACAAAACACAAAAACTTCAAAGACTAGAGTTCACTTTGTCAACACACATACAGATGCAATGATGGTTAATGGTCGGAAAACAAAAGGTGAGCATGGGTGCAAGAGGTTAATCCCCAGGCTGGGGTGGGGTGCAGAGTTTGAGGGTAACACAGGTAGAAAAGGCTTTTGTCCTATCCTTGATTTTTGAGGTATGGAAATTCACAGGTCACTACCTTCATTTCAAAATGAATGAATGCACTATTCAATTTTTTTAAACAGGCGAAGTAAACATGAGTGATAATAAATTTCAAACTGTCGCTAATCAAATAAGATACTAAGAAAAATTAAATAATATGATTTAAGAATGAAGTAGAAAGATTGCCCAACATGGTAGCATTCAAAGACCCAGAGCGTGATGCCTCTCATGGGCACACCAAAGTCACAACTGTTTACAGAACAGCAATTGATGAAAAAGGCCGGGACCTACCATAAAAGATGTTTTACAGCTAAAGACATAAGGAAGGCACCTCGACAAGACAGGAAGGAAGGGCAAAATCTCAATAGAGTCAAGACCCATACCACCAGGTGGGTGGTCCACAAATGGGAGAATAATTACAGTTTCAGAGGTGCTCCCAGGTAGCAGGGGTATGAAGCCAACATCAGGCTCCCAAGCCCAGGGATCCTGTGCTGGAAAGAAGAGTCCCTAGAAAGTTGGGCTTTGAAGACCAGTAGTGTTTATTTTCCAGAGAGCCAGAGGGTTGTGGGAAATAGAGACTCCACTCTTAAAAGATGCTCACAAAATCCCACATGATCCGAAAATCAGAACAGAAGCAGTCATTTGAAAGGATCCTGGGTCACACCTACCTCCTGATCTTAGAGAGTCTCCCAGAGAGGCAAGAGGCAACTACAGCACAGCCTCAGGGACAGAGACACTGGCAGCAGCCATTCAGGGGAGCTCCTTCTACCTCGTGGACGCTGGTACCAGCAAGCATAATTTCAGAATCCTCCCTCTAGCTTATCAGCCGCAGGACCGAACCCTACCCATTTCCACCAGGCTATAGACACAAGTACTAGGATGCTGCAGGCCAAGCAACTAACTGAGCAGGGGCATAGCCCCATCCACCAGCAAACAGGCTGCCTTCAGACCCTCTCAAAGCACAGCTGACCCTGGACGTGGGTCCAGCCACCAAAAGCCCCAGGACCAGCCTCCACACCTCAGTGGACAGGCACCAGCCCCAGAGTCCCTGGCCCCTCTGACAAGTGAGCCTGCTCTGGCCTTGGAGTCAGCCTCACCATCGGCAGGTGATTACTGCACAGGGACTGGATGGAGCTTGGACCTACCCAACAGCAAACCTGCTCTAGCAGTGGGATCAGCCTCATACACCAACAGGCACACACCAGCTCCAGGAATACCACAGCCCAGCAGCCTGTGTGACCAGAACACTCACTTGCAGGCCAGAAGCAGCCATGGACTCAGCTGGGTCCTGACCCTGCCCATCAGAATGCCAACACAAGATTAGGGATACCCCAGACCCTGCAGAGAGCTGTGTCAGGAACAGTGATCCAACACCAACTCTGTGACTCCTGGGCCCTGCAGCCAGAATGCAGGACCTGTCTCTTCCTCCCAGTAGCCAGCATAGCCCCAGAACCAGTGACTGGGCACTAGCCCTGATATCACCTGGACTGCAATTCTACCCATAAGTGAACCAGCACTAGATTTGGTGTCCCCCAGAGATGTGCAGCCAGCTGCCTTATGATCTAGTCTCACCAAGCAGCACAGACAGCCTCCATACAAGGCAGAGCCTGGCAAACAAGCAGTCTGGGGGCAACCAAGCCTACCAGACCACCCACAGTAGTCAGCCCACCACAGCAGAAGAGCCCAAGCAGCCCACATAGGGGGTACACCTAGAACATATCATTCTAGTGACCAGGGGACAGTGGGCTGCTGGGACACATAGGACCTCTCCTACAAAAGGCAATTTCTCCAAGGTCAGGAAATGTAACGAACCTACTACATACATAGCAATAAAAACAGGAAGTTAAGAAAAATGAGGTGACACAGAAACACGATCCAAATGAAGGACCAAGATAAGAATTCAGAAGAAGAGCTAAGTGAAGTAGAGATAGCCAATCTCCTCAACAAAGGGTTCAAGGTAATGACTGTAAAGATGATCAAAGAACTCAGGAGAAGAATGGACGACCAGGGCAAGAAGTTAGAATTTTTTTAAAAAGAGTTAGACCATTAAAGAACAACAAAACAGAGATGAGGAATACAATAACTGAAATGAAAAATACATTGAAGGAAACTACTGTAGACTAAATGATACAGAGGAATGAATCAGAAAACTGAAGGACAGAGTACAGGCAATCACTGAAGATGAACGGTAAAACAATAGATTAAAATGAAATGAGGAAAGTTGAACAGACTTGTGAAAGAATATCAGGTGTACTAATATTTGCATTATACTGGTCCCAGAAGCAAAAAGGAAAGAGAAAGCAGTGTAGAACATACCTGAAGACATAAGAGCTGAAAACTTCCCTAACCTGGGAAAGAAAACAGACATCCAAGTCCAGTAAACACAGTAAGGCCAAAACAGGATCAACCCAAAGAGGACCACAGCAAGACTCATTGTAATTAAAATGGAAAAAGAAAAAAAGATAAAAAGACACCATTAAAAGGAGCGAAGGAAAAGCAACAAGTTACAAACATGGGAAATTGCATAAAGTTATCTGCTGACTTTTCAGGATAACCTCTGCATGCCAGAAGGGAGTGGCATGGTATATTTAAAGTCATGAAAGGGAAAAGCCTATAACCAAAAATACTCTACCCAGCAAGGCTCTCCTTCAGATTTGATGGTGAGATCTAAAGTTTTACAGAGAAGCAAAACTAAAAGAGCTCAGCATCGCCAAACCAGCTTTATGAGAAATCTTAAAGGGGCTTTTCTAAGTGAAAAAGAAAAGGTCACGATTGAAACACAAAAATTAGGAAAGGAAACTTACTAAAGGAAAAACCTCATTGGTTAAGGCAAATATTCAACAAAGGTAGTAAATCAACCATGGACACAGCTAATAGGAAGGATGAAAGAAAACAGTAATAAAATCATCTATATTCACAATAGGAAGTTAAGGGACACACAAAACAAGTAGATGTAAAATATAAGGTCAAATTCAGTAACTGTGGGGGAGCAGAGTAACAATGCAGGGTTGTTAGTGTCCATGTGAAATTAAGAGCTCAGCAACTTAAATAATCACACACACACACACACACACACACACACACACATACACAAAACTGAAAGAAATCCAAACATAATATTAAAGATAGTCCTCACATCACAGATGAAGGGAATAAAAGGGGAAGAAAGGAACACTGAAGAAATTAAAGAGGGATTCTAAAAATACCCAAGACAAATGAAAATGAACACACAATGATCCAAAATCTATGGGACACAGCCAACGCAGTTCACAGGGGGAAGTTATAGTGATACAAGCTTATTCTTAGGAATCAAGAAAAATATCAAATAAACAACCTAACATTACACCTGAAGGAATTAGAAAAAGAAGAAAAAACAAACCTCAAAGCTGTCAGAAAGAAAAATTAAGAAAACTATACCATACGCAATCACACCAAAAAGAATAAGACACCTAGGAATAAACACACCTAAGCAGGTAAAAGATGTGTGCTCAGAAATCTATCAGCCATTGGTGAAAGAAGTTGAGGACAACACAAAAAGATGGAAAAATATAGCATGTGCATGGACTGGAAGAATTAATACTGTTAAAATAACCATACTACCAAAGACAATCTACAGATTTAATGCAATCCCTATCAGAATACCAAAGCATTTTCACAGAACTTGAAAAAGTAATTTTAAAATTTATATAGAAACACAAAGACCCCAAATAGCCAAACAATCTTGAGAAAGAACACAGCTGGAGGCATCATGCACCTTGACTTCAGACTATACTGCAAAGTGACAGTAATCAAAGAGAAAGGTACCAGAGCAAAAACAGACACAAAGATCACTGGAATAGAATAGAGATCCCAGAAATAAGCCCACACACTTATATTTAATTGATTTATGACAAAGCAGGCAATATGGAGAAAAAACTGTCTCTTCAATAACTGGTACTGGGAAAAATGGTCAGCTACATGGAAAAGAATAAAATTAGATTATTTTAGCACACCATATATAAAATAATTGCAAAACTGAATAAAGACCTAAATGTAGGACCAGAAACCATAAAACCCCTAGAGGAAAATATAGAACATTCTTCAACATAAATGATAGCAACAGTTTTAGGTTCAGTCTACTAAGGCAAATGAAACAAAAGCAAAAATAAACAAATGGGACTTCACTAAACTTAAAAGATTTTGCACAGCAAAGGAAACCAAAGACAAAATGAAAAGACAACCTGCTGAAGGAGAGACAATATTTGCACATGATAAGAGGTTAACACCAAAAAGATGACCAAGCAAGGGTTCATATCTAAACTACAGAAACAGCACATACAACTCAATATCAAAAAAACACCCAAAATCTTTTTTAAAAAAATGAGAAGACCTAAATAGACATTTTTCCAAGGAAAAACTACATATAGACAGCCAGAACTCACAAAGATGCTAAACACAGCTAATCGGCAGTAAAATGCAAATCAAAACTATGAGATAGGGCTTCCCTGGTGACGCAGTGGTTGAGAGTCTGCCTGCCAATGCAGGGGACACGGGTTCGAGCCCTGGTCTGGGAGGATCCCACATGCCGCGGAGCAACTAGGCCCATGTACCACAACTACTGAGCCTGCGCGTCTGGAGCCTGTGCTCCGCAACAAGAGAGGCCGCAAGAGTGAGAGGCCCGTGCACCGCGATGAAGAGTGGCCCCCACTTGCCACAACTAGAGAAAGCCCTCACACAGAAACGAAGACCCAACACAGCCATAAATAAATAAATTAATTAATTAATTAAAATAGCTTTACAAAAAAAAAAAAAAAGCAAAATCATTTAAAAACAAAAAAACAAAAAAACTATGAGATATATCACTTCAGTCTTGTCAGAATGGCTGTCATCAAAAAGATCACAAATAACAAAGGTTAGTGAGGATGTGGAGAAAGGGAAACTCTTGTACACTCTTGATGTGAATGTGAAGTAGTGCAGCTACTGTGGAAAGCAGAATGGAGGTTCCACAAAAAACTAAAAATAGAACTACCATAATAGCCAGCAATTTCACTGTTGGGTATATCAGAAGAAAACAAAAACACTATTTAAAAAAAAAATAACTGCACACCAATGTTCATAACAGTGTTATTTGCCATAGCCAAGATATAGAGTCAAACTAAGTGTTCATTAATAGCTTAGTGGATAAAAAAGATTTTTTATGATGACTTCAGCAAAAAATGAAATTTTGCCATTTGCAAGAACATGGATGGACTTGGAGGGTATTATGCTTAGTAAAATAAGCCGCAGAGAAAACAAGCATGGTGTGTTATGAGAAAAAAAGCGTGGTATGTTATGAGAAAACAAGCATGGTATGTTATCACTTACACGTGGCATCTAAAAAATTGAATACAACAACAACAACAACAACAACAAAACAGACTCACAGATTAAAGAACAGACTAGTGGTTACCAGCAGGGAGAGATAGGGTGGAGGAGCAAAATAGTGGTAGGAGATTTTGAGGTACAATCCACTATGTATAAAATCAATAATCTACAGTGATGTACTGTATAGCATGGGGAATATAGCCACTCTTTTATAATAACTATAAATGGAGAAGAACCTAACCATTTATGAATCACTATGTTGTACCTCTGAAACTAATATAATAATGTAAATTAACTATAGATCAATAAAATATAAAGTAAGAAACAATAAAGGGGAGACACAGATTATTAGATAGAAATCAATTAAATAAACACAAGTTTTGGAAATCAAGGAATTAAAAAACAACACGTAAGACACAACATTGGCATTTAAAGTGTACAATCTATTCATTTAAAAGAAATCATTTAAGTGGTAAAAAATGGTACCCATTCTCACAATTTTGTATATCTAGGATAAATTATTATCTACAAAAATATGTTACAAATATTCACTCAAAAAGAAAGAGAAAATTGGGATAAACCCATTGTAGTATACAAATTTAATATCAAAGTCTCTATGTAAAATTGATTTGAATAAGTTCTGTTAGCCACTTCTAGTTTCTTTGTGATGTAAAATCTTTTAAAGCATAAAAATCAGCCTTTCTACATTATTCCATTAGACATACATAGAAGTTAAAAGAAATGAGAAGACAGAACAATCAACCAGGAAGGTGAATTTACTGAGAAACAGTCATTCGTTCTCCCTCCTCCTTTTCTTTTCCTCCTTTACCAGGTCTCTTTCTGTTCCAATCAAGAGAAGTCTTGAGAGTTCTGAGAATATTTCTTTGAGGGCTTCAAATCACCATACCTACATCCTCTGCCACAACTACACACACGGGAACAAAAATAAACCTCTGCTATCTACTCATGTAGGAGGGATTCATGCAAAATAAACTCCTACATGGAGACCAACAGGTGAGTTTTCTACCTGTTCTTTATAATGTCCTTCCATTAGAGTAAATCCCACACATTATGAGGAAGAAGCGGTTATGTGAGCTTTTCCTTGAAGTCAAAAAACTTGCATTCATTTCAAGTACGTGGTGATCATAGGGTACAGCCAGGGAAGGTGCCATCCCCCTTGGGGGGAGGGGCGGTGAATGGGCTCCCGCACCCATGCACCTCCTGATGTACAGATTCTGGAGAAACAGAGGGCGGTCACACCGCAGTCAGCCTGTCGGGCCACTGGGCAACCCGACCAGCCTGGAAGTGCCCCATCAGTTGCTGAAAGCAAAACTCTGTCCCCCCTGTGAAGCCAGGCAATTTAGGTCAGAGAGTCAGAGGAGACCGGTAATCAACTCCTCCTCTCTGCTCACCTCCTTGGGGTTACAGCAACCCCATCTCCAAACCCAAATCTGACCCTGGAGTGCCAAACTGGGAGTGGCAGGTGGGCTCTGCCGGTGCTTCAGCGCCCTCTGGAGGTTGTCTGCTCTAATGGCAACTCTCAGCCCTTCCTCCTCCTCCTTCCCTAGTCCTGGGGGCTGCCTTGGCCTCCTGCAGCTGCTGGCCTGAATTCATTCTTCTTTTTTCTCCAATTACAGTGAAGTGTCTTACAGAGGTTTGGAATCTCTTGAAGAAGGAAGATCTTTTAGCCAATACACCTTAACCGTGAGAAGCCGGTTTCAAGAATGAACCTGAAATACTGTATTTTTCTCCTGATGATTCCAAGGAGAGACAGCTCAAGTTTTCTAAATCATAAGAAAAACCAAGGTAAATATGATATTCTGAGCCAGAGATGAAAAAGCAGCTTTTAGCACCCCCTCCTCATGTCATATGACCGGGATTTAAATCAATCAACTGCCACTGGTTTTTAAATCACATGACCCAACTTTAAATCAATCAGCTGCTTCCCTGTAACTCACGTGACTTGGCTTTGAATAGTAAGAAATGCAGAGGTAATGGCTGAAACATTTATATTAACATATTTCCATACAAATAACCCAATGAAAGTTTAGTATTAGTTGTTTTGTTTGTTTGTTTGTTTATACTGCAGGTTCTTATTAGTCATCACATGTGTGATAGCGCAGCACATGTGTGATAGCGCAGACCCCGGATCTCTTTAGTCAGCTGAGGCCAGTGTTGCCGGCATCCCTCCAGTCCCATCCCCCAGCCCCTCCCTCTGGGACTGTATCTAATAGAAGAAAGAGCACAGAGGAATTGGCTGAATCAAGGGACCTGGGAGCCTGGGTATGAGTTTGAAGACCGAGAACCTAAGGCGCAATTACATATTATTGGAAACTCTTGTGGGGTGTGTGGGGGGAGGTTAGGAGGCTGAGAGGCTGAGTCGACCTGGTGAGTCCAGCCCCAGGACACCACACAGCCCCGCCCCCCTTTCCCTGCCATCAGACAAGGGGTGCCGCAACTCCAGCCGGGACTCTGCACTTCCCCCTCCCTGATTCTCCAGAAGAGCAGGTGGCCCCCCTCTGAGGGCAGGGGCAAGACAACGGACCAAGTCCCCCTGCACTAAGACGCTACTGGAAGCTCTTCCTGAACAGCAGTGCTGGCTTGGAGCGAACCCGTGCACCGCCAAAGTTGGTCTCGTCCTGCAGCTGAGGGACGCAGGCTTTAAGTCAGCTGCCTTGGCTTTAAATCAGTCAGTCCCCCCTTTAAGTCAGGTGACCCGACTTTAAATCACTGTGTGCCCCTCAAGCCTGCAACTTCAAAAGTTGGGAACTTCACTTTGATCCCAGCACCTCACACAGCTGAATGCACACTGTAGTCACCCCCAAGCCTGGCTTAGAGGCAGGCTATAAGGTAAGGGGATGGGCTGCACACGTGGTGAGGAGGGTGCACTTCATGTACCAGAAGGGTCCAGGTACTCTGGGTACAGCAAGCAGTGCACGATACAGCAGCTCCCTGGCCAAGCTGGTGATGCACAGGGGGAGCAGGCACACCCAGGCACGCAGAGGTTCCAGGCCGGGAGCTGGGGCACAGCCAGCCGGGAGGGTGTGGAAGCCGAGGATCTGAGCCTTCTTGAGAAAGGCAGACACAGAGGATGGATGAGAAACAAAGACCAGATGAAACATGGATTTGAAAAACACACCCTGCTCTTGCAATTGGGGTGGGGGGCACCCCAGATTTGAGTCTTCTTACTCCCCAGGACCTAGTGCTTTGGCATTTGCCCAATTACTTATAAAATGTGACTGATAATATCTAACCCATAGAATACTGCATTTGGAGTGGTTTTGCGTGTTTATGTTTCTATACTGGAATAATCTTTTCTACAAGAAAAATGTACACAATCTGAAATAAATTAAAACCCCTCTTTAAAAAGTACTATATCGGACTTCCCTGGTGGCGCAGTGGTTAAGTATCTGCCTGCCAAGGCAGGGGACATGGGTTCGAGCCCTGGTCAGGGAAGATCCCACATGCCGCGGAGCAGCTAAGCCCATGAGGCACAACTACTGAGCCTGCAGGCCACAACTACTGAAGCCCGCGCGCCTAGAGCCGGTGCTCCACAACAAGCGCAGCAAGAGAAGCCACCGCAATGAGAAGCCCGCGCACCGCAACAAAGAGTAGCCCCCGCTTGCCGCAACTAGAGAAAGCCTGCCCATAGCAACGAAGACCCAACGCAGCCAAAAACAAATTAATTAATTAACTAGTTAACTATTTTTAAAAAGTACTATATCCTTCTGTACAACTTCTCTGGGAAGAACAGAGAGATGGCGTAGGAGAGTGAGAAAGACCAATATTTAGCGCACATCTCTCATGCAGGTGCTCTGCTGGCTCAAATAGATTTATCCCCACTTTACAAAGGAGGAAATAATCTCAGAGAGGTTTAGTAATTTTCCCAAAGCCAAACAGCTATTGAGTGGCAGAACCGAGATCTGAACCAAGTCTGTTACCTTCAAAGCCTAAGTCCTCATCACAACAAAACTCAATTAATATTTACATTTATCGAATTACATTGCAACCTGGGGAGTTCTTGGCACAATCCTGAATAAGAGTGAGAAAGAAAGAAATAGCATTGTTCCTACAGTCAACCAAAATTTTTGGAGCAGCTGCTAGATGCCTGTCCCTTTTTGGGGTTCAGCAGTGATCAAGACAGGAAGAGTCCTGCTTTCATGAACCACGTAGTGGGGAGGAGAGACGGGTGCAACTTGGGTGAGGGATTTCACCTTGCTGGACCTCTGTTTTCTCATCTGGAAAATGGGATGGGTGTTCCTCATTTTCTGGGATTGTCCAGCCCTCACATTCTCTGATTCCATAAGAAGCATTTGTTTTCCTGTTTTCTTTAAAATTCATTCAGGCCGTGAGCTGTGATGAATGTTGTTAGCTGCTCCCCAAATCACTCTATTCCCACCCTTTTCCTGTGATCAGGTCTTTCCCGAAACATGACTCACAGTCAGTCAAGTCACAGAAGCTAAGGGGCACCCAGCAGAAAAATTCCAACCCTTGCTTCCCAGGAGCTCTGCGGTCTACCTGCCAGGTAAACTTAACTCACCTGGCACAAGGTGGCCATCCCCGGTTTCACATCAACATGATCTCAGGCACAAACCTCCTTGTTTTTCCATTTTGTCTTTAAGTTACTTGTTGAAACAGCTGCACCGATATGACAAAGATATAAAATCAGGCATCTTCTGCCCCCAGTGCCTACTAATAAATGATTTTCTGCCACTTTAATGATAAAGATAGAACATTTCAACATTCTGCTGCCCTTATTATTTGTCATTTTTGTTGATATTTCTATTGAACACATCTTTCAATATTTTAACAATGGAACATTTATCTAGGTTGTTCCACACCCAGCCTTTAGTGGTAAAGGTTTTGTTGTTATATCTCTATTATGTTTCCTTTAAAAATCATTATCCTATTTAAATGGATTCAGCCAATTCTATAGGCATTTATCTTATGATATTGATGAAACTGATACATAGAGGGCAGTGGTACACGTTGATTGGACTTGAGAACCTCTATTAGCACAGTTAAGTATAAATATTGTCTATATGTGAACCAAAGTACAGGCCGAGTGAGACTCCCTGACTCTTTTTCACTGTTTGCCCCTCAAGCCTGTGAGAAATGGAATATTTCTTGCCATATCAGTAAACAAAAGGTGTCACAGTCATCAGCACTTGCAGCCCTCCAACGTGAGCCGGCGGGCCCTGAGGCACTCTGGATATGCAAATACAGAATGCAGGCCCCAGAGGGCTGAGATGCATATCAAAGGAAGGATTTCAGTGAGCCCAGACTCTTGCATCTTCCCATACAAAGAAAAGCGCTGCATTCCTCACCTTGGGAGAGCTGGTTTTCCTTAGTTAACAATCACCTTTTGATGTTCCCCATTACCTGCGCCAGTCCCCTGCCCTGTCTCCTCCCCCCGGTACTTTAGCTCAGGGAGGAAGGAGCGCAGAGGGACTCGGCTGAATGAGGGGCCTGCGCGTCTCGGGAGGAGTTTTCAGCCGCTTTCCCCGCAGTCCGGGGGAGGGGCGCTGACGCTGCAGCCGGACCCTGCGCCTCCCTTGCCCCGTTTCCCCTCAGGACGCTCAGGCCGACCCCCTCCCCACGCCCACCAGGCCCCGCGAGCCAGGCTGAGGGCAGGGGCGAGAGGAGGGACCGAAGTTCCCCGGGACCAGACGCTGGGGGCCGCTCTTTCTGCACAGCAGCGGCGGGTGGCAGCGAACCCCTGCCCCTCAGAAGCTGGTCTTGCGCTGCCGCCCAGGCACCGGACCAGGTGGAGGGTCGGCGCCCATTTACCCGGCCCGCCGTCCACTTACCCGGCCCGCCGTCCCCGCGACTGTCGCGGCTTCGGCCGCCGGGGCCCCTCCAGAGCCGGCAGCCTCAGTGAGGCCGCCCTCCCCTCGGGCTCCGGGGCAGTTCCGTGACGGAGGAGGGAAGAGACCCCGAGCCGGGAGTTCCAGCTCTGCGGAAACGCGGGCTCTGTTCAGCGCGCAGGGGCTGGGACCGCTCTGCCCCGAGGCCTTCCGGGAGGGAGCGGGGCGGCGGGGGAGGGAGCCGCCAGGAGCGCAGGGCCCCGTCGGGGGTCCTGGAGGGGCGGCCCGGCCTGGGGGCCACGCCCACTGTGGCCGCAGCCCAGGCCTTTTTCCTGGAATCCCACACAAAAAAGTTAGAAAGATACACAGTCTATAGTTAATATTCACAAATGATTGTTGCTGCTGTGCTCACTATTCTATTAAAGGTGTAAAATCCATAAAACACTAAGTTCAAAATTAAATATGAATTTTTACCTTTCTAATTATGTCTCTGCTATTCACAGTTGTGGTTAACGAATCAGAGACTGTCGCATCACTAGTTAAAAATGAGCTCGTTAAAAAAATAGAACTCAGGCCCACCGGACCTACTGAATCACAATCTGCACTTTTACAAACTCCCCAGTGTACTTGTGTACCCATGAATAGTTGAAAGGTACATTTCTACCTCGACATGTCTTTTCTGTATGAGAAATACACACATTTTATGCAGTTTGATATAAATAAAACACTCAAAAATGCATATGCCTGTGCTGAAACCATCATTTTATCATTTCTTTTCCAGACAAGTATAGTCTCTATACTGGTTTTGTGGATCACATGCCATACTCTTTTCTTGTAGTTAGAAATAAGGTAGAGGAAGTTACTTTGTAAATATATATATATATATATATATATAGAGAGAGAGAGAGAGAGAGAGAGAGAGAGAGAGAGAGAGAGAGAGATGATAGATAATTGAAGACACTCTTCTAAATTAAAACCAGTTCTCTTAACTTGCTGTTTTCTTCTTGGGTCACACTATGAACTCTTCCCGTGGCCACATGGCATGTGTACTTTTAATTTCAGGGACTGCTGACATTCCAGGATGTGGCCATAGATTTCTCTCAAGAGGAGTGAGAATGCCTAGACCAAGATCAATGGGAACTGTACAGGGATGTGACGTTAGAGAAGTATAGGAACCTGCTCTCCTTGGGTGAGGATACCTTCCTTCCAGAATTCCTTATCCAACCACAGGGTTTGGAGTCCTTCATTTGTAGAATGTCTCCTGGAATCTTCTGCTTCCTACAATAGGGTTTCAGACTGCAACGTTTCAGGAAAGATTGGAAGTTTGTGGGTATAATTTTTCTTATTCTTTTAAAATTGCAGCCTCCCTTTTAATATATTTTGTAACTGCTTGGGATGTGTCTATATGAACTGTGTACTATATGCTTCTGTTATAGTCCTTACAATATTTTATTGTCTTATTTTCTGTAACAATTTTCCATGGATTCTTTGGGCTTAAGGTATATTTAAAGGGAGACAGTGGTTCTGGGACTTCCCTGGTGATGCAGTGATTAAGAATTCGCCTGCCAATGCAGGGGACCCGGTTCGATCCCCGGTCCGGGAAGATCTCACGTGCCACGGAACAACTAAGCCAGTGGGCCACAACTACTGAGTCTGCGCGCCACAACTACTGAAGCCGGTGTGCCTTGAACCCGTGCGCCATTTATTTTTTGGAGAATAAAACCACTTCTGAGTGATTAAAATTTAGACCAGCTAGTCAAAATGCTTTATCACCTGTTCTTCTAAAACACTGATCAATGGAACAAGTTTTACTAGGGATAACAGTGTAATTGTATTCTGGAGTTCATATGGGCAATATGGTTTATGACCTTGATGCTGGATCACGACATTTCAATGGTATAACTGCTATTATTTGTCTGTTTGTTCAACGATTAAAGTCTCACGTGATCTGAGTTCAGACTGGAGTCATCCTGGTCGGTTTCTGTCTATTGCAGATTTCTTCCAGTATGAAAGGACAAGAGCAATACGGCTTACTTTACAAAATGTCTTCAAACTAAATGATGATATAATCTACATTCAATTAATTTATACATACCCTACTGTAGAACAGGGTTTGTTACGGTGGCAGAGCCCGGTAATTATGTAAAACTGAAACTTTTTCTGCACTGGTTCAAGTCCTCTTCCTAAGAATATGTTTATAATCAACATTCTTTCACAAATTACCCAATTTAATTCACCATAGCATTCCTCATATCAACTAAACGGAAAATCCTAGGCTATATACAAATCCAGAAAGGGCCAAAAATCATCAGCCCCCATGGATTATTACAACCCATTGCTGAGGCATTCAAATTACTTATTAAAGAACCACTATGTCCATCAACATCATCAATTTATATATTATTGCCCCAATGCTAGCCTTAACCCTGGCTCTCACAACATGAATTCCTCTTCCCATATCTTATCCACTAATTAATAAAAATGTAGGCATATTATTTATATTAGCCATATCACACCTAGCCATTTATTCCATCCTCAGATCTGGATGAGCTTCACATTCAATATACTCACTCACTGGAGCTCTAGGGACAGTAGCACAGACAATCTCATATGAAGTAATGTAGCAGTTATTCTATTCTCAGTCTTACTGATAAATGGATCATTTATACTTTCAACGGTAATTATTACACAAGAACACCTAAGACTAATTTTCTCCTGACCCCTACCCAGAATTTGATTATCTCCGCAGTAGCAGAAATCCAATGAAGCCCCACTTGATTTAACAGAAGTAGAATCAAAACCTGTATATGTCTTCAATGTAGAAAATGTAGCAGGCCCATTCACCCCGTCCTTCCTAGAGAATATGTCAATTCCCCTATAATAAACATTTCCACAACAATTTATTTTTAGGAGCATTCGACAATCCTTAGGTGTCAGAATTTTATACAGCCCAAGTCATCATTAAAACACATATAACAATCTCCTTTCTATGAAGTTGAGCATCCTACCCACAATTTTGATATGATCAACGCATACATCTCTTATAAAAAGTTTTTTTACGACTAACATTAACCCTATGTATATGAGAGTTTTCACTACTTGTCATCATACCAGGCAACCCACCACAAACTTAAGAAATATGTCTGACAAAAGAGTTACTTTGATAGAGTTAATCATAGAGGTTTCAATGCTCTTATTCCTGGAATTGAATTCTTCCTAAGAATTTTACATTCTCCATGCTACCACATTACACCACATGCTATATAGTAAGGTTCTTTAAGTAAGCTTCAGGCCCATACCCCCAAAATGTTTTTGTATATCCTTCCTATGTTAATAAACTCTCATTGTTTTTACTATCATTCTACTGACCATTTTCTCAGGAAATATAATTGTATAACAAGCTCACACTGGTTAATGGTATCCCCATTCTAATAAAAAGATGAACCCATAAGCTACAGAAGCATCCAACAAATATTTCCTAAAACAATCCACCACATTAATACTACTTAGAATGGCTATTATCATTAATCTAATATACTCTGGTCAAAGAGCACAATGAATAACAAAAATCTTTAATCCAGCAGCATCCACTCTCATGACAATCGCCCTTGTCAGAAAAGTAGGACTTTCCCCATTTCACTTCTGAGTGACTGAAGTCACACAAAGCATCCCATGAACAGCAGACCTGATGCTATCAACATGACAAAATTGCACCCCTATCAGTTTTATACCACCTGCCACCATCCATCAACCTAAATATACTATTAATCATAGTGATATTATAAATCATAGCTGGAGGCTGAGGCAGACTTCGCCATACTCACCTGGAAAATATTACACCCTCCTCATCAATTGCCAACATAGGATGAATAACAGTTATTATAATGTATATTCAGATTATAACAATCCTAAACATACTAATTTATATCATAACAACACTATCTTCTTCTTATTTATGCCCAGATCATGTACTACCAGAGTATCATTATCACACACGTGAGATAAAACACCTCCCATCACAATCCTTTTCCTCACCATTATAGTATCATTAGGACATCGCCCCTCACTATCAGGGTTTTTACCCAAATGAATAATTATCCAAGAGATAACAAAAATGACAACATCATTCTACCAACACTAATAGCCATCATAGCAGTCTTCAGCATATATTTCTACTTGCAGCTAACATACTCCACATCACTAACTATATTCCCTTCATTAAACAACACAAACACAAAACAATTTGAACATGCAAAGAAATAACCTTCCTATCATTACCAATCATAATACCCACACGATTACTACACACAACACCCATTCTATCGGTGCTGGACTAGGAATTTAGGTTAGTTCAGACCAAGAGCTTTCAAAACCCTAAACAAGTAAAATTTACTTAATTCCTAAAAATAAGGATTGCAAGACTTTATTCTACATCAATTGAATGTAAAGCAAACACTGTATTTAAGCCAAATCTCTACGAGATTGATGAGTTTTAATCCCAGGAAACTTTAGTTAACAGGCAAATCCTCTAGTCAACAGGCTTCAGTCTACTTCTCCTTCATTTGAGAAAGAAAAAAAGAAAAAAAAAAAAAAGGCAGGAAAATCACCGGCAGAATTGAAGCTGCTTCTCTGAAGTTACAATTCAATTTGTTGATTCACCACAGGGTTTGCCAGAAAGAGGGCTCAATCTCTGTCTTTAGATTTACAGTCTAATGCTAACTCAGTCATTTTACCTCTGTTCATACACTGCTGATTATTTTCAACAAATCACAAAGATATCGGCATTTTATATTTACTATTTGGTGCCTGAGCTGGAGTAGCAGGCAGCACCTTAAGTATATTAATCCAGGCTGAGCTATGCTGACCTGGAGCGCTACTTGGAGATGCCCAAATCTGTAAGGTAGTCATAACAGTCCCTGCACTTGTAATAATTTTCTTAATATTTGTACCCGTTATGATTGCAGGCTTTGAAAACTGACTTGGGCCACTAATAACTCGGACACCTGAAGTAGCATTTCCCCAAATAAATCATATAAACTTTTTACTACTTCCCCCATCATTCTTACTCCTACTCATATCACCAATAGTAGAAGCTGGTTCTGGTACCAGTGGAACCGTGTATTCAGCTCTAGCCTGCAATCTGGCCCATGCAGGAGCCTCTGTCGACCTAACTGTTTTCGCCTTACATTTAGCAGGTGTCTCTTCAATTCTTGGTATTATTACTTTTATTACTATAGTCTTTAATACAAAACCAACAGTCATATCCCAATACCAAACACCATTATTTGTTTAATCTTCCCCAACTATAGCCATATTACTATAATTACCAATCTCAGTCCGAGCAGCCAGAATTGCCATACTGTTAAGAGATAGAAATCTAAACACTACTTTCTTTGACCCTGCAGGAGGAGACCGAATCCTATACCAACACCTATTTTGATTCTTTGCTCACCCTGAAGTCTGTATTCATGGCCTACCAGGGTTTGTTATAAACTCACATATCATTACATACTATTTAGGACAAAAAGTGCCTTTCAGCTATCTGGGAATAGTATGAGTCATGTCCACTGGTTTTTTAGGAGTTCTCTTGTGGGCCCATCATATGTTTACCATAGGGATAGCTGTGGACTCAGGAGCATACTTTGCATCAGCTACCGTAATTACTTCTATCCCTACAGGAGTCAAAGTATCTAGCTGATTAGCAACTCTTTATTTAATTTTTCTTTTTCTTTTCTTTTTTTTTTTTTTGGCTGAGTTGGGTCTTGGTTGCTGCGCGTGGGGTTTCTCTGGTTGCGGTGAGCGGTAGCTACTCTTCGTTGCGGTGTGCGGCCCTTTCATTGCAGTGGCTTCTCTTGTTGCAGAGCACGGCCTCTAGGCGCGTGGGCTTCAGTAGTTGTGGCTTGCGGGCTCTAGAGGGCAGGCTCAGTAGTTGTGGCACACGGGCTTTTTGCTCCGCGGCATGTGGAATCTTCCCAGACGAGGGCTCAAACCCGTGTCCCCTGCATTGGCAGGCGAATTCTTAACCACTGCGTCACCAGGGAAGTCCCTGGTTAGCAACTGTTCACGGAGGTAATATTATATGACCTCCCACTATATTATGAGTTTTAGGTTTTAGTTTTTCTTTTTACGGTAGGTGGTTTGACAGGAATCATCTTAGCCAACTCATCCCCAGACATTGTCCTCCAGGATACATACTATGTAGTAGCACACTTCCATGACCTAATGTCCATGGGAGCAGTCTTCACTATTATAGGAGACTTCCTACACTGATTCCCACTATTCTCAGGTTATACACTTAACTCAGCATGAGCAAAAATTCACTTCACAAGTATATTTGTAGTAGTAAATATGACTTCCTGCAGCACTTTCGTGGCCTCTCAGGGATGTCACTACGTTAGTCTGAGTACCCTGAGGCACACACAACATGAAATATTTTGTCTTTAGGCTCATTCATCTCAGTAGCAGCAGTAATGCTAATAATCTTCATACTTTGAAAAGCATTTGTGTCTAAACAAGAAGTCTTAGCAGTGGAAATTGCTACTCCTAACCTAGAATGGTTACACGAATACCCTCCACCATATCCTATGTTTCAAGATCCTACCTATGTAAATGTAAAATAAGGAAGGACTCAAGTCCTTTTCAACCAGTTTCAAGCCAACACCATAACAATTATGTCTTTCTCAATAAATGAGATAAAAGTAAAAAGTGATGTAGCTTTGTCAAAGTTAAATCATAGGCTAAAATCCTGTATATCACTAAAGCATATCAATTTCATCTAGGCTCTCAAGATACAACATCACCGATTATGGAAGAACTTTTACATTTTCATCATCACACATTAATAGTGATTTTTAAAATAAGTTCTCTAGTCCTCTATATCATTTCACTAATATTGACATCTAAACTAACTCATATGCATACAATAGATGCACAGGTAGAGAAAATGTGAACAATTTACTAGCCATTATTGTAATCTTAATTTCCCTATCATCATTGTGAATTCTTTACATGATACATGAAATCAATAACTCTTCCCAAACCATAAAAAACTATGGGTTAGTAATGATACTGAAGCTACAAATACACAGATTATGAAGATTTAAATGTTGACTCCTCTGTAGTCCCCACATCAGAGCTAAAACCAGGAGAATAATGACTAATAGAAGTCAACAACCGAGTAGTTAGAGATAGTCATTGAATATTAGTTTCATCTGAAATTGTTGTACACTCCTAAGTTGTTCCTTCTCAGGCCTAAAAAGAGCTGCTATCCCAGGACGCCTAACTTAAAGAATCCTAATATCAACAGGACCAGGCCTATGTTGTGGACAAGAGAGCTCGTTTTCCTGAGTTCAAAGACAAGACAGAGGGATATGGCTGAGATATGAGGTGAATCTGGAGCCCATGGGGATGCACTCTCCAAGCTCCAGGATAGGAATGGGGCCTCTAGGGTCCCAGGCCACCCACCACACCCTCTCGAGCAGGATCTGGGCAACATTCCCTGTCAGTGATGAGGCAGCCCTAGCACTTGTCACGCCCCGATGTTGTGTCCTATGTGGGCCCCATGCTCTTGGGACCACACCCCACGCTCTGCAGGTCCATGCTACAGTGTCTTTCGTGCCTCAGGAGTAGAGCCCACACAGCAAGCAGTTCCCTCCGCAACCAGCAGGAGGAGGGGAGGAGAGCAGGGGCACCAGGGGAATCTCACTCAGACAACAACACCCCAGCGGTGCCAGCGGGGACAGTGATGATGCAGATGAGGCACAGACCAAGAGATGGGACCAGAGGACCCAAAAGGCAGCTGGTCAGGTCCTGGCTCACCTGCACCCCGGACACTTTTGTCCCTCATACACCCCCTTCTTCATACATCCTCTCCTTAAATGCAGATTCTTCAGATGCAAACAGGCAGAGCTTCAGACTGAAAGTCAGCTCTTCCAAAATGACCCGTCAGCCAACACTGCAGGATTCCACTCCAGTGGGTGCCCTGGAGTTGACAACTCAGGGACTGAAGTGGATATCGGTGCCAGGGGCAGTGGGAGGGAATGGGGAGTGAGACTTTCATGGTTGTGGAATTTTGGTTTTGCAAGATGAGAAGTTCTAGGGATGGTGGTGATGGCTCCACGAGAAAGTGAATATACCTGATGCCTCAGAAACATGCACTTAAACTGGTGATGATGGTAATGGGTATGTGACATGTGTTTTATTTCACTTTAAATAAATTCTTAAAATGATGTCTTGTTAATTGAGATTCCATTTCGACTCCCCTTCATCACAAATGTCGGAGGCCCAGACACAGTTCCCCTACCTTAGGGGCCATCACGGTACCCTCACAGAGCACGTGTGAGACCATTCTTAGGGGGGGCTAGTCTGTGCTAACCTGACCTCTGTCCAGGGGGACCCAGGCAGTGGTGACCCCCATAGATTAGACATATGATATGCTATGATATTAATATGATACCACCAAGTGTTGTCACTCACCAGAACACAGAGCAGCAACCCACCCAAACATGCCTGACCTCATATGATTGTGACAAGATTAAGAGAAGAAAAGGAACCACAGGTTAATCAGGACAACACCCTTAATGCAGAGGTTGGAAATCTCAAAGGGGACAGGACACACTGCAGGCAAAGAGTGCATATGCAGTCTCCCCGTACATGTGATCCTGACCCATGCAGGTGTGGTGAGACCCACACAGTCCCCACACCCTATACCTGGGGTCACACATCCACACTCACCAGGGTGACCCACTTCCCCAGACCCTGCACCTAAAGTCACACGTTCTCTCTCACCAGGTGACCCTCCTCCCCAGACCCCTCCACCTGGGTCACATGTCCACAGTCCCAGGGTGACCTCACCTCCCCAGACCCTGCACCTGGGGTCACACGTCCCCTTGGTCAGGACACCATGGCTCTGCAGGGGGCTCCCCCAATGTGGAAACAAGCTGGGTCCCTGGGACCTCCTGGGATGGGAAAAAGTGTCAGATGGGTCTCCTTTCCCCACACTTGTCCCAGAGGAGTCCTCCTCTTCTCACTTTGGTTCTGTGTGATTTTCACTGTTTTTAAAGCTTTCATACTAGAGTTGAACACACGACCCTGGTGCTGGCATGCTCAGTCCTTTCTCGTCTCACTTACATGTTGAGAAAACTCACAGGACAGCAGGGCTGAAAGCCGAGGGGCAGCTCTGGACTTTGCTGAGTAGGGACGGTAGACTGGAGGGAGAGCTCAGCAGCAGCCTCAGCTGTCACCCATCGACCTTTTGCCCGATCTGCGTGCCCTGCAATCAATTCACCAGCTAAACCTGCTTCCCTATGCACCATGCACGTGCTGGTAAATTGGAATTATTGCCAGGTAGTCCTCCTGAGGATTCTCCATGAGCCCCAGGGAAGGTGAACCTTGCAGGGATTAAGACTAAGGCCCCGACCATAGCACTGACCCTTGGGAGGACCAGGTCACCACACTCAGAAGAGAGGCTGTTACGTAGACAAGCCCACCTCAGCTCCAGACCCCAGACATCTAAGCACTGACATTCCGATGCAGGCACGGAGCTTCCCAGTACTGAGGCCAGGCCGGGTCTCTACCCAGGTCCCCATAGTCCTAGCGTACACAGAACATGGTCAGGTCTAAATCTTCTTATTATAGACAACACATGGTCAGCTCTAAACATAATCAGTAGACAGAACATGCAGAGGTCTAAATCTACCGTGTAGACAGAACTTGATCATGTTTAAACTAGCTTAGGGCTGATCTCATAGGAGGTACAGATCACACACATGGGTCTCTCATCTTTGGACACCCACATCAGGAAACTGAACAAAATCTTTGTCATTAAACATTTCAACAGGCAAAACAGAAATGTTCCCAATTTCTCTGGCCACCTGATGGTCAGGATCCACGGGCGAGCCACGAACTTCTTAGAGTGCAGCCCAGTCTGCTGCCAGGACAGACAAGAAGTGGCCTGATTCCAGCCTCCCAGGCTTCCAGAAGGAGGCGGCCACACTGGAAGCCCAGGCAGGAGAGTCCTGCATTGTCCGGGACGGGAGATCCAGTCTGTCCATTCGGCTGGCCGATTCCGGGCGGGGCGCTCAGGGCCGCTGAGAGCCCTGCACTCAGGTCCTGCTTCCCTGCAGCGTGTGCGTGTGCGTGTGCGTGTGTGTGTGTGTGTGTGTGTGTAGAGGGGGCGGAGGCTGACGGCTCCCATGGCTCCCGTCCCAGGCACCGCGCTGTCTTCGAGGGGAGGCACGGGGAGAGGTAGGGGCACAGAAGCCGTTGGAGAGGAGAACCCACCGCGGAACTCCTTGCACACTGGCTCGCCCCACCCGGAGACCCGCCTGCCCATCGTGGGCCGCATGTCACCCCCCAGCCCCCCACCCCCGAGGGCAGGGCGCCTGCTCTTTCAACAGCACAGGGTCTCACATGAAGGAGACCCAGTAGGGACTGTCACCCCCCCACTCCTGATGCTGTGTTTGGGGAGAATGAACCCCCTTGACTGGCCGATGGGACCCTGTAAGGAAAGAGGTGGCGGCCCCATCCAAGTCGGGGCCTGGCTGAGAGATGGGAACACAGGAGCCAAGTGCAGGGCCTGGAGGCCAGGTCAACAGGAGGGGCACCCACAGCCTTGGCCGGGCTCTCCAACGGTGACATTGTTGCTTTAGGGGACCTGGGGCAGGTGACTGAATGTAATGGGAGTCTAAACTGGACCCTGAATGGGGCTTAAAGAAGGTGTGAAGGATGTTACTGAGACAGTGACAGTCATTGGAAGACAGACTCTGTGTCAGGACATCCTGCTCCATCCATTTAAATCCCTGAGATCTGTGACCTTTACGTGGCTATGCAGGATTATTAGAGCAGCTGCGTGCGGATATATCTGGGGCACAATTCGGTCTGCAGCCAACTTGCAAGCGGTTCCAGCAAACACACAGGTGTGCGCACAGGCAGGCACAGCACACACACAAACATATGCACGTGCACAGCACAAATATATTCACACACTAGCATGTGAACACACATGCACGCATATGCCCATGCACACACTAATGTGTGCAAGTGCACATACCTATGCACATGCACAGCATATGTATGCAAACAGGCACATGCACACGCATAGCACACACACAGGGAATAAAGGGAATCCGTAAAGCATTAATTCCTGAACACAAGTGAAGCTGACATGTATTTTTTCCCTTTTCTTAGCCTTGATGTTTTCCACAACAAAAAGTTTAAGAAAAAAGTTAATGGCAAATGACTTTTGATTCATAGGACTTTCTGATTTTATTCCACAAATATTATGACAGGAGAAATGAATGTAGATATTACATGTGTCCACTAATGGATGAATGGAGAAGAAAAAACACGGTCCATCAATACAAGGGAATGCTATTCAGCCTAAAAAGGAAGGCAATTCTGACACAGGCTGCAGCAGGGATGAACCTTGAGGGGATTATGCTCAGTGATGTAAGCTAGACACAAAAAAACAAACAGCGCTTGATCCACTCATACAAGGTCCCTAGAGCAGTCGGAAACATAGAGACATAAAGTAGGATGTTGAGTGCCAGGGGCTGACGGAGGGACAATGGGGAGTGAGTGTTTATTGGGGACTGTTTCAATTTTGCAAGATGAAAAAGTTCTGGAGGATGATGGCGGTCAGGTTTGCACAACAGTGCGAATTACTTCTTGACCCTGAAATGTGCACTTAAAAATGGTTAAGATAGTAAATTTTATGTTATGTGTATCTGACCACAATTTTTAAAACTTTTTAAAAAACAACAGGAAATAGTCCATGAATACCACAAGATGCACAACTTCACTAACAACCGAGGGATTAAAGCCATAAGAAAAATACTGTGCATACACCTACCAGAATGGCAGACATGAAATCAAATGATATCAAATATCAGCAGGATGTGGAGCAATGGAAAGCCTGGTACACAACGGGGGGATGCAACCACTTCTGAAACAATCGGGCCTCAGATAGCGAAGTCCGTTAACAGAGACCCACAGTGCTCCTCCCAGTTGAACACAAACCCACCAGCCCTGCACCAGGACACACGGACATGGACTCTGCAGCCACAGGAGCCAAACCTGAAAGAACCTGAAGGCCAACACAGGTGGATGCAGAAATGAACCATGCACGCTCCTATGAAGGAATATTCCACAGCAATGGAGTACATTTTGTTTAAAGGTAGTAAAACTATAAAAATTATTTTTTAGAAAAACTATATTTACAAGATGAAAGAATCTATAATTCTGGCACCTAGGGATTGTCGAATGCTCCTAAAAATAGATTGTTGTGGAAATGTTTATTATAGGGGAATTGACATATTCTCTAGGAAGGACGGGGTGAATGGGCCTGCTACATTTTCTACATTGAAGACATATACAGGTTTTGATTCTACTTCTGTTAAATCAAGTGGGGCTTCATTGGATTTCTGCTACTGCGGAGATAATCAAATTCTGGGTAGGGGTCAGGAGAAAATTAGTCTTAGGTGTTCTTGTGTAATAATTACCGTTGAAAGTATAAATGATCCATTTATCAGTAAGACTGAGAATAGAATAACTGCTACATTACTTCATATGAGATTGTCTGTGCTACTGTCCCTAGAGCTCCAGTGAGTGAGTATATTGAATGTGAAGCTCATCCAGATCTGAGGATGGAATAAATGGCTAGGTGTGATATGGCTAATATAAATAATATGCCTACATTTTTATTAATTAGTGGATAAGATATGGGAAGAGGAATTCATGTTGTGAGAGCCAGGGTTAAGGCTAGCATTGGGGCAATAATATATAAATTGATGATGTTGATGGACATAGTGGTTCTTTAATAAGTAATTTGAATGCCTCAGCAATGGGTTGTAATAATCCATGGGGGCTGATGATTTTTGGCCCTTTCTGGATTTGTATATAGCCTAGGATTTTCCGTTTAGTTGATATGAGGAATGCTATGGTGAATTAAATTGGGTAATTTGTGAAAGAATGTTGATTATAAACATATTCTTAGGAAGAGGACTTGAACCAGTGCAGAAAAAGTTTCAGTTTTACATAATTACCGGGCTCTGCCACCGTAACAAACCCTGTTCTACAGTAGGGTATGTATAAATTAATTGAATGTAGATTATATCATCATTTAGTTTGAAGACATTTTGTAAAGTAAGCCGTATTGCTCTTGTCCTTTCATACTGGAAGAAATCTGCAATAGACAGAAACCGACCAGGATGACTCCAGTCTGAACTCAGATCACGTGAGACTTTAATCGTTGAACAAACAGACAAATAATAGCAGTTATACCATTGAAATGTCGTGATCCAGCATCAAGGTCATAAACCATATTGCCCATATGAACTCCAGAATACAATTACACTGTTATCCCTAGTAAAACTTGTTCCATTGATCAGTGTTTTAGAAGAACAGGTGATAAAGCATTTTGACTAGCTGGTCTAAATTTTAATCACTCAGAAGTGGTTTTATTCTCCAAAAAATAAATGGCGCACGGGTTCAAGGCACACCGGCTTCAGTAGTTGTGGCGCGCAGACTCAGTAGTTGTGGCCCACTGGCTTAGTTGTTCCGTGGCACGTGAGATCTTCCCGGACCGGGGATCGAACCGGGTCCCCTGCATTGGCAGGCGAATTCTTAATCACTGCATCACCAGGGAAGTCCCAGAACCACTGTCTCCCTTTAAATATACCTTAAGCCCAAAGAATCCATGGAAAATTGTTACAGAAAATAAGACAATAAAATATTGTAAGGACTATAACAGAAGCATATAGTACACAGTTCATATAGACACATCCCAAGCAGTTACAAAATATATTAAAAGGGAGGCTGCAATTTTAAAAGAATAAGAAAAATTATACCCACAAACTTCCAATCTTTCCTGAAACGTTGCAGTCTGAAACCCTATTGTAGGAAGCAGAAGATTCCAGGAGACATTCTACAAATGAAGGACTCCAAACCCTGTGGTTGGATAAGGAATTCTGGAAGGAAGGTATCCTCACCCAAGGAGAGCAGGTTCCTATACTTCTCTAACGTCACATCCCTGTACAGTTCCCATTGATCTTGGTCTAGGCATTCTCACTCCTCTTGAGAGAAATCTATGGCCACATCCTGGAATGTCAGCAGTCCCTGAAATTAAAAGTACACATGCCATGTGGCCACGGGAAGAGTTCATAGTGTGACCCAAGAAGAAAACAGCAAGTTAAGAGAACTGGTTTTAATTTAGAAGAGTGTCTTCAATTATCTATCATCTCTCTCTCTCTCTCTCTCTCTCTCTCTCTCTCTCTCTCTCTCTCTATATATATATATATATATATATATATATTTACAAAGTAACTTCCTCTACCTTATTTCTAACTACAAGAAAAGAGTATGGCATGTGATCCACAAAACCAGTATAGAGACTATACTTGTCTGGAAAAGAAATGATAAAATGATGGTTTCAGCACAGGCATATGCATTTTTGAGTGTTTTATTTATATCAAACTGCATAAAATGTGTGTATTTCTCATACAGAAAAGACATGTCGAGGTAGAAATGTACCTTTCAACTATTCATGGGTACACAAGTACACTGGGGAGTTTGTAAAAGTGCAGATTGTGATTCAGTAGGTCCGGTGGGCCTGAGTTCTATTTTTTTAACGAGCTCATTTTTAACTAGTGATGCGACAGTCTCTGATTCGTTAACCACAACTGTGAATAGCAGAGACATAATTAGAAAGGTAAAAATTCATATTTAATTTTGAACTTAGTGTTTTATGGATTTTACACCTTTAATAGAATAGTGAGCACAGCAGCAACAATCATTTGTGAATATTAACTATAGACTGTGTATCTTTCTAACTTTTTTGTGTGGGATTCCAGGAAAAAGGCCTGGGCTGCGGCCACAGTGGGCGTGGCCCCCAGGCCGGGCCGCCCCTCCAGGACCCCCGACGGGGCCCTGCGCTCCTGGCGGCTCCCTCCCCCGCCGCCCCGCTCCCTCCCGGAAGGCCTCGGGGCAGAGCGGTCCCAGCCCCTGCGCGCTGAACAGAGCCCGCGTTTCCGCAGAGCTGGAACTCCCGGCTCGGGGTCTCTTCCCTCCTCCGTCACGGAACTGCCCCGGAGCCCGAGGGGAGGGCGGCCTCACTGAGGCTGCCGGCTCTGGAGGGGCCCCGGCGGCCGAAGCCGCGACAGTCGCGGGGACGGCGGGCCGGGTAAGTGGACGGCGGGCCGGGTAAATGGGCGCCGACCCTCCACCTGGTCCGGTGCCTGGGCGGCAGCGCAAGACCAGCTTCTGAGGGGCAGGGGTTCGCTGCCACCCGCCGCTGCTGTGCAGAAAGAGCGGCCCCCAGCGTCTGGTCCCGGGGAACTTCGGTCCCTCCTCTCGCCCCTGCCCTCAGCCTGGCTCGCGGGGCCTGGTGGGCGTGGGGAGGGGGTCGGCCTGAGCGTCCTGAGGGGAAACGGGGCAAGGGAGGCGCAGGGTCCGGCTGCAGCGTCAGCGCCCCTCCCCCGGACTGCGGGGAAAGCGGCTGAAAACTCCTCCCGAGACGCGCAGGCCCCTCATTCAGCCGAGTCCCTCTGCGCTCCTTCCTCCCTGAGCTAAAGTACCGGGGGGAGGAGACAGGGCAGGGGACTGGCGCAGGTAATGGGGAACATCAAAAGGTGATTGTTAACTAAGGAAAACCAGCTCTCCCAAGGTGAGGAATGCAGCGCTTTTCTTTGTATGGGAAGATGCAAGAGTCTGGGCTCACTGAAATCCTTCCTTTGATATGCATCTCAGCCCTCTGGGGCCTGCATTCTGTATTTGCATATCCAGAGTGCCTCAGGGCCCGCCGGCTCACGTTGGAGGGCTGCAAGTGCTGATGACTGTGACACCTTTTGTTTACTGATATGGCAAGAAATATTCCATTTCTCACAGGCTTGAGGGGCAAACAGTGAAAAAGAGTCAGGGAGTCTCACTCGGCCTGTACTTTGGTTCACATATAGACAATATTTATACTTAACTGTGCTAATAGAGGTTCTCAAGTCCAATCAACGTGTACCACTGCCCTCTATGTATCAGTTTCATCAATATCATAAGATAAATGCCTATAGAATTGGCTGAATCCATTTAAATAGGATAATGATTTTTAAAGGAAACATAATAGAGATATAACAACAAAACCTTTACCACTAAAGGCTGGGTGTGGAACAACCTAGATAAATGTTCCATTGTTAAAATATTGAAAGATGTGTTCAATAGAAATATCAACAAAAATGACAAATAATAAGGGCAGCAGAATGTTGAAATGTTCTATCTTTATCATTAAAGTGGCAGAAAATCATTTATTAGTAGGCACTGGGGGCAGAAGATGCCTGATTTTATATCTTTGTCATATCGGTGCAGCTGTTTCAACAAGTAACTTAAAGACAAAATGGAAAAACAAGGAGGTTTGTGCCTGAGATCATGTTGATGTGAAACCGGGGATGGCCACCTTGTGCCAGGTGAGTTAAGTTTACCTGGCAGGTAGACCGCAGAGCTCCTGGGAAGCAAGGGTTGGAATTTTTCTGCTGGGTGCCCCTTAGCTTCTGTGACTTGACTGACTGTGAGTCATGTTTCGGGAAAGACCTGATCACAGGAAAAGGGTGGGAATAGAGTGATTTGGGGAGCAGCTAACAACATTCATCACAGCTCACGGCCTGAATGAATTTTAAAGAAAACAGGAAAACAAATGCTTCTTATGGAATCAGAGAATGTGAGGGCTGGACAATCCCAGAAAATGAGGAACACCCATCCCATTTTCCAGATGAGAAAACAGAGGTCCAGCAAGGTGAAATCCCTCACCCAAGTTGCACCCGTCTCTCCTCCCCACTACGTGGTTCATGAAAGCAGGACTCTTCCTGTCTTGATCACTGCTGAACCCCAAAAAGGGACAGGCATCTAGCAGCTGCTCCAAAAATTTTGGTTGACTGTAGGAACAATGCTATTTCTTTCTTTCTCACTCTTATTCAGGATTGTGCCAAGAACTCCCCAGGTTGCAATGTAATTCGATAAATGTAAATATTAATTGAGTTTTGTTGTGATGAGGACTTAGGCTTTGAAGGTAACAGACTTGGTTCAGATCTCGGTTCTGCCACTCAATAGCTGTTTGGCTTTGGGAAAATTACTAAACCTCTCTGAGATTATTTCCTCCTTTGTAAAGTGGGGATAAATCTATTTGAGCCAGCAGAGCACCTGCATGAGAGATGTGCGCTAAATATTGGTCTTTCTCACTCTCCTACGCCATCTCTCTGTTCTTCCCAGAGAAGTTGTACAGAAGGATATAGTACTTTTTAAAAATAGTTAACTAGTTAATTAATTAATTTGTTTTTGGCTGCGTTGGGTCTTCGTTGCTATGGGCAGGCTTTCTCTAGTTGCGGCAAGCGGGGGCTACTCTTTGTTGCGGTGCGCGGGCTTCTCATTGCGGTGGCTTCTCTTGCTGCGCTTGTTGTGGAGCACCGGCTCTAGGCGCGCGGGCTTCAGTAGTTGTGGCCTGCAGGCTCAGTAGTTGTGCCTCATGGGCTTAGCTGCTCCGCGGCATGTGGGATCTTCCCTGACCAGGGCTCGAACCCATGTCCCCTGCCTTGGCAGGCAGATACTTAACCACTGCGCCACCAGGGAAGTCCGATATAGTACTTTTTAAAGAGGGGTTTTAATTTATTTCAGATTGTGTACATTTTTCTTGTAGAAAAGATTATTCCAGTATAGAAACATAAACACGCAAAACCACTCCAAATGCAGTATTCTATGGGTTAGATATTATCAGTCACATTTTATAAGTAATTGGGCAAATGCCAAAGCACTAGGTCCTGGGGAGTAAGAAGACTCAAATCTGGGGTGCCCCCCACCCCAATTGCAAGAGCAGGGTGTGTTTTTCAAATCCATGTTTCATCTGGTCTTTGTTTCTCATCCATCCTCTGTGTCTGCCTTTCTCAAGAAGGCTCAGATCCTCGGCTTCCACACCCTCCCGGCTGGCTGTGCCCCAGCTCCCGGCCTGGAACCTCTGCGTGCCTGGGTGTGCCTGCTCCCCCTGTGCATCACCAGCTTGGCCAGGGAGCTGCTGTATCGTGCACTGCTTGCTGTACCCAGAGTACCTGGACCCTTCTGGTACATGAAGTGCACCCTCCTCACCACGTGTGCAGCCCATCCCCTTACCTTATAGCCTGCCTCTAAGCCAGGCTTGGGGGTGACTACAGTGTGCATTCAGCTGTGTGAGGTGCTGGGATCAAAGTGAAGTTCCCAACTTTTGAAGTTGCAGGCTTGAGGGGCACACAGTGATTTAAAGTCGGGTCACCTGACTTAAAGGGGGGACTGACTGATTTAAAGCCAAGGCAGCTGACTTAAAGCCTGCGTCCCTCAGCTGCAGGACGAGACCAACTTTGGCGGTGCACGGGTTCGCTCCAAGCCAGCACTGCTGTTCAGGAAGAGCTTCCAGTAGCGTCTTAGTGCAGGGGGACTTGGTCCGTTGTCTTGCCCCTGCCCTCAGAGGGGGGCCACCTGCTCTTCTGGAGAATCAGGGAGGGGGAAGTGCAGAGTCCCGGCTGGAGTTGCGGCACCCCTTGTCTGATGGCAGGGAAAGGGGGGCGGGGCTGTGTGGTGTCCTGGGGCTGGACTCACCAGGTCGACTCAGCCTCTCAGCCTCCTAACCTCCCCCCACACACCCCACAAGAGTTTCCAATAATATGTAATTGCGCCTTAGGTTCTCGGTCTTCAAACTCATACCCAGGCTCCCAGGTCCCTTGATTCAGCCAATTCCTCTGTGCTCTTTCTTCTATTAGATACAGTCCCAGAGGGAGGGGCTGGGGGATGGGACTGGAGGGATGCCGGCAACACTGGCCTCAGCTGACTAAAGAGATCCGGGGTCTGCGCTATCACACATGTGCTGCGCTATCACACATGTGATGACTAATAAGAACCTGCAGTATAAACAAACAAACAAACAAAACAACTAATACTAAACTTTCATTGGGTTATTTGTATGGAAATATGTTAATATAAATGTTTCAGCCATTACCTCTGCATTTCTTACTATTCAAAGCCAAGTCACGTGAGTTACAGGGAAGCAGCTGATTGATTTAAAGTTGGGTCATGTGATTTAAAAACCAGTGGCAGTTGATTGATTTAAATCCCGGTCATATGACATGAGGAGGGGGTGCTAAAAGCTGCTTTTTCATCTCTGGCTCAGAATATCATATTTACCTTGGTTTTTCTTATGATTTAGAAAACTTGAGCTGTCTCTCCTTGGAATCATCAGGAGAAAAATACAGTATTTCAGGTTCATTCTTGAAACCGGCTTCTCACGGTTAAGGTGTATTGGCTAAAAGATCTTCCTTCTTCAAGAGATTCCAAACCTCTGTAAGACACTTCACTGTAATTGGAGAAAAAAGAAGAATGAATTCAGGCCAGCAGCTGCAGGAGGCCAAGGCAGCCCCCAGGACTAGGGAAGGAGGAGGAGGAAGGGCTGAGAGTTGCCATTAGAGCAGACAACCTCCAGAGGGCGCTGAAGCACCGGCAGAGCCCACCTGCCACTCCCAGTTTGGCACTCCAGGGTCAGATTTGGGTTTGGAGATGGGGTTGCTGTAACCCCAAGGAGGTGAGCAGAGAGGAGGAGTTGATTACCGGTCTCCTCTGACTCTCTGACCTAAATTGCCTGGCTTCACAGGGGGGACAGAGTTTTGCTTTCAGCAACTGATGGGGCACTTCCAGGCTGGTCGGGTTGCCCAGTGGCCCGACAGGCTGACTGCGGTGTGACCGCCCTCTGTTTCTCCAGAATCTGTACATCAGGAGGTGCATGGGTGCGGGAGCCCATTCACCGCCCCTCCCCCCAAGGGGGATGGCACCTTCCCTGGCTGTACCCTATGATCACCACGTACTTGAAATGAATGCAAGTTTTTTGACTTCAAGGAAAAGCTCACATAACCGCTTCTTCCTCATAATGTGTGGGATTTACTCTAATGGAAGGACATTATAAAGAACAGGTAGAAAACTCACCTGTTGGTCTCCATGTAGGAGTTTATTTTGCATGAATCCCTCCTACATGAGTAGATAGCAGAGGTTTATTTTTGTTCCCGTGTGTGTAGTTGTGGCAGAGGATGTAGGTATGGTGATTTGAAGCCCTCAAAGAAATATTCTCAGAACTCTCAAGACTTCTCTTGATTGGAACAGAAAGAGACCTGGTAAAGGAGGAAAAGAAAAGGAGGAGGGAGAACGAATGACTGTTTCTCAGTAAATTCACCTTCCTGGTTGATTGTTCTGTCTTCTCATTTCTTTTAACTTCTATGTATGTCTAATGGAATAATGTAGAAAGGCTGATTTTTATGCTTTAAAAGATTTTACATCACAAAGAAACTAGAAGTGGCTAACAGAACTTATTCAAATCAATTTTACATAGAGACTTTGATATTAAATTTGTATACTACAATGGGTTTATCCCAATTTTCTCTTTCTTTTTGAGTGAATATTTGTAACATATTTTTGTAGATAATAATTTATCCTAGATATACAAAATTGTGAGAATGGGTACCATTTTTTACCACTTAAATGATTTCTTTTAAATGAATAGATTGTACACTTTAAATGCCAATGTTGTGTCTTACGTGTTGTTTTTTAATTCCTTGATTTCCAAAACTTGTGTTTATTTAATTGATTTCTATCTAATAATCTGTGTCTCCCCTTTATTGTTTCTTACTTTATATTTTATTGATCTATAGTTAATTTACATTATTATATTAGTTTCAGAGGTACAACATAGTGATTCATAAATGGTTAGGTTCTTCTCCATTTATAGTTATTATAAAAGAGTGGCTATATTCCCCATGCTATACAGTACATCACTGTAGATTATTGATTTTATACATAGTGGATTGTACCTCAAAATCTCCTACCACTATTTTGCTCCTCCACCCTATCTCTCCCTGCTGGTAACCACTAGTCTGTTCTTTAATCTGTGAGTCTGTTTTGTTGTTGTTGTTGTTGTTGTTGTATTCAATTTTTTAGATGCCACGTGTAAGTGATAACATACCATGCTTGTTTTCTCATAACATACCACGCTTTTTTTCTCATAACACACCATGCTTGTTTTCTCTGCGGCTTATTTTACTAAGCATAATACCCTCCAAGTCCATCCATGTTCTTGCAAATGGCAAAATTTCATTTT
The DNA here is from genome assembly GCF_965194805.1 of Balaenoptera borealis. NCBI lineage: Eukaryota > Metazoa > Chordata > Mammalia > Artiodactyla > Balaenopteridae > Balaenoptera > Balaenoptera borealis. Next base: position 161,344 of record NW_028122890.1, read on the forward strand.
TTGCTGAAGTCATCATAAAAAATCTTTTTTATCCACTAAGCTATTAATGAACACTTAGTTTGACTCTATATCTTGGCTATGGCAAATAACACTGTTATGAACATTGGTGTGCAGTTATTTTTTTTTTAAATAGTGTTTTTGTTTTCTTCTGATATACCCAACAGTGAAATTGCTGGCTATTATGGTAGTTCTATTTTTAGTTTTTTGTGGAACCTCCATTCTGCTTTCCACAGTAGCTGCACTACTTCACATTCACATCAAGAGTGTACAAGAGTTTCCCTTTCTCCACATCCTCACTAACCTTTGTTATTTGTGATCTTTTTGATGACAGCCATTCTGACAAGACTGAAGTGATATATCTCATAGTTTTTTTGTTTTTTTGTTTTTAAATGATTTTGCTTTTTTTTTTTTTTTGTAAAGCTATTTTAATTAATTAATTAATTTATTTATTTATGGCTGTGTTGGGTCTTCGTTTCTGTGTGAGGGCTTTCTCTAGTTGTGGCAAGTGGGGGCCACTCTTCATCGCGGTGCACGGGCCTCTCACTCTTGCGGCCTCTCTTGTTGCGGAGCACAGGCTCCAGACGCGCAGGCTCAGTAGTTGTGGTACATGGGCCTAGTTGCTCCGCGGCATGTGGGATCCTCCCAGACCAGGGCTCGAACCCGTGTCCCCTGCATTGGCAGGCAGACTCTCAACCACTGCGTCACCAGGGAAGCCCTATCTCATAGTTTTGATTTGCATTTTACTGCCGATTAGCTGTGTTTAGCATCTTTGTGAGTTCTGGCTGTCTATATGTAGTTTTTCCTTGGAAAAATGTCTATTTAGGTCTTCTCATTTTTTTAAAAAAGATTTTGGGTGTTTTTTTGATATTGAGTTGTATGTGCTGTTTCTGTAGTTTAGATATGAACCCTTGCTTGGTCATCTTTTTGGTGTTAACCTCTTATCATGTGCAAATATTGTCTCTCCTTCAGCAGGTTGTCTTTTCATTTTGTCTTTGGTTTCCTTTGCTGTGCAAAATCTTTTAAGTTTAGTGAAGTCCCATTTGTTTATTTTTGCTTTTGTTTCATTTGCCTTAGTAGACTGAACCTAAAACTGTTGCTATCATTTATGTTGAAGAATGTTCTATATTTTCCTCTAGGGGTTTTATGGTTTCTGGTCCTACATTTAGGTCTTTATTCAGTTTTGCAATTATTTTATATATGGTGTGCTAAAATAATCTAATTTTATTCTTTTCCATGTAGCTGACCATTTTTCCCAGTACCAGTTATTGAAGAGACAGTTTTTTCTCCATATTGCCTGCTTTGTCATAAATCAATTAAATATAAGTGTGTGGGCTTATTTCTGGGATCTCTATTCTATTCCAGTGATCTTTGTGTCTGTTTTTGCTCTGGTACCTTTCTCTTTGATTACTGTCACTTTGCAGTATAGTCTGAAGTCAAGGTGCATGATGCCTCCAGCTGTGTTCTTTCTCAAGATTGTTTGGCTATTTGGGGTCTTTGTGTTTCTATATAAATTTTAAAATTACTTTTTCAAGTTCTGTGAAAATGCTTTGGTATTCTGATAGGGATTGCATTAAATCTGTAGATTGTCTTTGGTAGTATGGTTATTTTAACAGTATTAATTCTTCCAGTCCATGCACATGCTATATTTTTCCATCTTTTTGTGTTGTCCTCAACTTCTTTCACCAATGGCTGATAGATTTCTGAGCACACATCTTTTACCTGCTTAGGTGTGTTTATTCCTAGGTGTCTTATTCTTTTTGGTGTGATTGCGTATGGTATAGTTTTCTTAATTTTTCTTTCTGACAGCTTTGAGGTTTGTTTTTTCTTCTTTTTCTAATTCCTTCAGGTGTAATGTTAGGTTGTTTATTTGATATTTTTCTTGATTCCTAAGAATAAGCTTGTATCACTATAACTTCCCCCTGTGAACTGCGTTGGCTGTGTCCCATAGATTTTGGATCATTGTGTGTTCATTTTCATTTGTCTTGGGTATTTTTAGAATCCCTCTTTAATTTCTTCAGTGTTCCTTTCTTCCCCTTTTATTCCCTTCATCTGTGATGTGAGGACTATCTTTAATATTATGTTTGGATTTCTTTCAGTTTTGTGTATGTGTGTGTGTGTGTGTGTGTGTGTGTGTGTGTGATTATTTAAGTTGCTGAGCTCTTAATTTCACATGGACACTAACAACCCTGCATTGTTACTCTGCTCCCCCACAGTTACTGAATTTGACCTTATATTTTACATCTACTTGTTTTGTGTGTCCCTTAACTTCCTATTGTGAATATAGATGATTTTATTACTGTTTTCTTTCATCCTTCCTATTAGCTGTGTCCATGGTTGATTTACTACCTTTGTTGAATATTTGCCTTAACCAATGAGGTTTTTCCTTTAGTAAGTTTCCTTTCCTAATTTTTGTGTTTCAATCGTGACCTTTTCTTTTTCACTTAGAAAAGCCCCTTTAAGATTTCTCATAAAGCTGGTTTGGCGATGCTGAGCTCTTTTAGTTTTGCTTCTCTGTAAAACTTTAGATCTCACCATCAAATCTGAAGGAGAGCCTTGCTGGGTAGAGTATTTTTGGTTATAGGCTTTTCCCTTTCATGACTTTAAATATACCATGCCACTCCCTTCTGGCATGCAGAGGTTATCCTGAAAAGTCAGCAGATAACTTTATGCAATTTCCCATGTTTGTAACTTGTTGCTTTTCCTTCGCTCCTTTTAATGGTGTCTTTTTATCTTTTTTTCTTTTTCCATTTTAATTACAATGAGTCTTGCTGTGGTCCTCTTTGGGTTGATCCTGTTTTGGCCTTACTGTGTTTACTGGACTTGGATGTCTGTTTTCTTTCCCAGGTTAGGGAAGTTTTCAGCTCTTATGTCTTCAGGTATGTTCTACACTGCTTTCTCTTTCCTTTTTGCTTCTGGGACCAGTATAATGCAAATATTAGTACACCTGATATTCTTTCACAAGTCTGTTCAACTTTCCTCATTTCATTTTAATCTATTGTTTTACCGTTCATCTTCAGTGATTGCCTGTACTCTGTCCTTCAGTTTTCTGATTCATTCCTCTGTATCATTTAGTCTACAGTAGTTTCCTTCAATGTATTTTTCATTTCAGTTATTGTATTCCTCATCTCTGTTTTGTTGTTCTTTAATGGTCTAACTCTTTTTAAAAAAATTCTAACTTCTTGCCCTGGTCGTCCATTCTTCTCCTGAGTTCTTTGATCATCTTTACAGTCATTACCTTGAACCCTTTGTTGAGGAGATTGGCTATCTCTACTTCACTTAGCTCTTCTTCTGAATTCTTATCTTGGTCCTTCATTTGGATCGTGTTTCTGTGTCACCTCATTTTTCTTAACTTCCTGTTTTTATTGCTATGTATGTAGTAGGTTCGTTACATTTCCTGACCTTGGAGAAATTGCCTTTTGTAGGAGAGGTCCTATGTGTCCCAGCAGCCCACTGTCCCCTGGTCACTAGAATGATATGTTCTAGGTGTACCCCCTATGTGGGCTGCTTGGGCTCTTCTGCTGTGGTGGGCTGACTACTGTGGGTGGTCTGGTAGGCTTGGTTGCCCCCAGACTGCTTGTTTGCCAGGCTCTGCCTTGTATGGAGGCTGTCTGTGCTGCTTGGTGAGACTAGATCATAAGGCAGCTGGCTGCACATCTCTGGGGGACACCAAATCTAGTGCTGGTTCACTTATGGGTAGAATTGCAGTCCAGGTGATATCAGGGCTAGTGCCCAGTCACTGGTTCTGGGGCTATGCTGGCTACTGGGAGGAAGAGACAGGTCCTGCATTCTGGCTGCAGGGCCCAGGAGTCACAGAGTTGGTGTTGGATCACTGTTCCTGACACAGCTCTCTGCAGGGTCTGGGGTATCCCTAATCTTGTGTTGGCATTCTGATGGGCAGGGTCAGGACCCAGCTGAGTCCATGGCTGCTTCTGGCCTGCAAGTGAGTGTTCTGGTCACACAGGCTGCTGGGCTGTGGTATTCCTGGAGCTGGTGTGTGCCTGTTGGTGTATGAGGCTGATCCCACTGCTAGAGCAGGTTTGCTGTTGGGTAGGTCCAAGCTCCATCCAGTCCCTGTGCAGTAATCACCTGCCGATGGTGAGGCTGACTCCAAGGCCAGAGCAGGCTCACTTGTCAGAGGGGCCAGGGACTCTGGGGCTGGTGCCTGTCCACTGAGGTGTGGAGGCTGGTCCTGGGGCTTTTGGTGGCTGGACCCACGTCCAGGGTCAGCTGTGCTTTGAGAGGGTCTGAAGGCAGCCTGTTTGCTGGTGGATGGGGCTATGCCCCTGCTCAGTTAGTTGCTTGGCCTGCAGCATCCTAGTACTTGTGTCTATAGCCTGGTGGAAATGGGTAGGGTTCGGTCCTGCGGCTGATAAGCTAGAGGGAGGATTCTGAAATTATGCTTGCTGGTACCAGCGTCCACGAGGTAGAAGGAGCTCCCCTGAATGGCTGCTGCCAGTGTCTCTGTCCCTGAGGCTGTGCTGTAGTTGCCTCTTGCCTCTCTGGGAGACTCTCTAAGATCAGGAGGTAGGTGTGACCCAGGATCCTTTCAAATGACTGCTTCTGTTCTGATTTTCGGATCATGTGGGATTTTGTGAGCATCTTTTAAGAGTGGAGTCTCTATTTCCCACAACCCTCTGGCTCTCTGGAAAATAAACACTACTGGTCTTCAAAGCCCAACTTTCTAGGGACTCTTCTTTCCAGCACAGGATCCCTGGGCTTGGGAGCCTGATGTTGGCTTCATACCCCTGCTACCTGGGAGCACCTCTGAAACTGTAATTATTCTCCCATTTGTGGACCACCCACCTGGTGGTATGGGTCTTGACTCTATTGAGATTTTGCCCTTCCTTCCTGTCTTGTCGAGGTGCCTTCCTTATGTCTTTAGCTGTAAAACATCTTTTATGGTAGGTCCCGGCCTTTTTCATCAATTGCTGTTCTGTAAACAGTTGTGACTTTGGTGTGCCCATGAGAGGCATCACGCTCTGGGTCTTTGAATGCTACCATGTTGGGCAATCTTTCTACTTCATTCTTAAATCATATTATTTAATTTTTCTTAGTATCTTATTTGATTAGCGACAGTTTGAAATTTATTATCACTCATGTTTACTTCGCCTGTTTAAAAAAATTGAATAGTGCATTCATTCATTTTGAAATGAAGGTAGTGACCTGTGAATTTCCATACCTCAAAAATCAAGGATAGGACAAAAGCCTTTTCTACCTGTGTTACCCTCAAACTCTGCACCCCACCCCAGCCTGGGGATTAACCTCTTGCACCCATGCTCACCTTTTGTTTTCCGACCATTAACCATCATTGCATCTGTATGTGTGTTGACAAAGTGAACTCTAGTCTTTGAAGTTTTTGTGTTTTGTTTTTTGGTTTAGGGAGCAGTCCTACTATGAATGTACATTTACTGCTCTGCTGAAGTTCATATATAAACCTGTCAAGCACATTACCAGAATTGGAATTGCTTGTATATACACTTTGATAAATTTTAGAGACAATGGTAGAACAGAAATAAATTGTATTTCAAATCCCACAATATTCTCACACCATGAAAACCCTTCCCTTTTTAATATATTTGTGTGTAGTTTATCTTTATGCCCATACTATATTTCCCAGAGATGGGTAAGTGTTATGTTTCTTGCTGGCACATTTACCG